>NC_139332.1:21250000-21455000 GCF_056507025.1 Lutjanus erythropterus
TATGTATGTATGTATGTATGGTCGTATGTATGTATGAATGTATGTATGTATGTATGGTCGTATGTATGTATGAATGTATGTATGTATGTATGTATGGTCGTATGTATGTATGAATGTATGTATGTATGTATGTATGGTCATATGTATGTATGAATGTATGTATGTATGTATGTATGGTCATATGTATGTATGAATGTATGTATGTATGTATGTATGTATGTATGGTCATATGCGTGTATGAATGTATGTATGTATGTATGTATGGTCATATGCGTGTATGAATGTATGTATGTATGTATGTATGGTCATATGCGTGTATGAATGTATGTATGTATGTATGGTCATATGCGTGTATGAATGTATGTATGTATGTATGTATGGTCATATGCGTGTATGAATGTATGTATGTATGTATGGTCATATGTGTGTATGAATGTATGTATGTATGTATGTATGGTCATATGTGTGTATGAATGTATGTATGTATGTATGTATGGTCATATGTGTGTATGAATGTATGTATGTATGTATGTATGTATGGTCATATGTGTGTATGAATGTATGAATGTATGTATGTATGTATGTATGCTCATATGTGTGTATGAATGTATGAATGTATGTATGTATGTATGTATGCTCATATGTATGTATGGTAAAAAGCATGTATGTACTTATGTATGTATGGTCATAAGTATGTATGTATGTTTGTATGGTCATATGTATGTATGGTCATAAGTATGTATGTATGGTCGTATGTATGTATGTATGTATATATGTATGTATGTATGTATGGTCATAGGTATGTATTTATGTATGTATGTAAGTATGCTCATTTGTATGTATGTATGGTCGTATGTATGTATGTATGGTTATATGTATGTATGTATGAATGTATGTATGTATGGTTATATGTATGTATGTATGAATGTATGTATGTATATAGGGTCATAAGTATGTATGTATGTATGGTCATAAGTATGTATGTATGTATGTATGGTCATATGTATGTATGGTCGTATGTATGGTCATATGTATGTATGTATATATGTATGGTCATAAGTATGTATGTATGGTCATATCTTTGTATGTATGGTCGTATGTATGGATGGATGGTCATTTGTATGTTCGTATGTATGTATGTATGTATGTATGTATGTTCATATGTACGTATGTATGTATGTATGTTCATATGTATGTATGTATGCTCATATGTATGTATGTATGTATGCTCATATGTATGTATGTAAGGTCATAAGTATGTATGTATGTATGTATGTATACATGGTCATATAATGATAATAAATTAATATTAACAATAACAATAATAATAATAATAATAATAATAATAATAATAATAACTTTATTTATATAGCACCTTTAAAAACAGAGTTTACAAAGTGCTTTGACAGACAAAATAAAAGAGCACAAGAGCAGGATACCATGGAAAAATAACAACAGAGAGCCAAACAGGAGTTATCGAAGACTGAAGTAAAACAAGACACAAGCAAAGACACTAAAACACAGAAAAAGCAAAAAGACATAGTAAAAGAAATAAGAACAGTAAAACTAGAAAAACATGACACTAAGAATAAGTTAAAATGAAGAGGGCAGAGATTACAGAGACATAACATGATGTTGTCAAGTCAATATAAACAATAAAGGAATGGAATAAGACAACATCAACATCACATAAAAGCAAGTCTATAAAAATGGGTTTTAAGAAGTGATTTAAAAGATGTCACTGAATCTGCAAGCCTTATGTCCTCAGGCAGGTCATTCCAAACATACACACATACATAAATACATACATATGACCATACATACATATGACCTTACATACATACATACATACATACATACATACATACATACATACATAAACATACATATGACCGTACATATATACATACATACATACATACATATGACCACACATAAGTACATACTTATGACCATACATACATACATACATACATACATACTTATGACCATACATACATACATACATACATATGACCATACATAAATACATACATACATACATAAGCATACATATGACTGTACATATGTACATACATACATACATACATATGACCACACATACATACATACATACATATGACCATGCATACATACATATGACCATACATACATACATACATATATACATTCATACATACTTATGACTATACATACATACATAAATACATACTTATGACCATACATACATACATACATACATACATACATACATACATACATACATACATACATACATATGACCATACTTACATACATACATAAATACATACATACTTATGACCATATGTACATACATACATATGACCATACATACATACATACATACATACATGCATGCATACATACATACATACATACATACATACATACTTATGACCATACATACATACATACATACATACATACATACATACATATGACCATACATACATATGACCATACATACATACTTCTGACTATACATACATACATACATCCATACTTATGACCATACATATATACATACATACATATGACCATACATTTATACATACATACATACATACATACTTATGACCATACATATATACAGACATACATATGACCATACATATATACATGCATACATATGACCATACATACATACATACATACATACATACATACATACATACATACTTATGACCATACATACATACTTATCACTATACATACATACATACATACATACATACATACATACATACATATGACCATACTTACATACATACATACATAAATACATACATACTTATGACCATACATACATACATACATACATACATACTTATGACCATACATACATACATACATATGACCATACATACATACATATGACCATACATACATGGATACATATGACCATACACACATGGATACTTATGACCATACATACATACATACATACTTATGACCATACATACATAGATACATGTGACCATACTTAAGTAGATACATACTTATGACCATACATACATACATACATACATACATACATACATACATATGAACATACATATGACGATACATATATACATACTTATGACCATACATACATACATACATATGACCATACGTACGTACGTACATACATACATACATACATACATACATACATACATACATACATACATACATACTTATGACCATACATACATACATACATACTTATGACCATACATATATACATACATACATATGAACATACATATGACAATGCATACATACATACATACATACATACATACATACATACATACATACATATGACCGTACATATGTACGTACATACATACATACATATGACCACACATACATACATACATACATACATACATACATACATACATACATACATACTTATGACCATACTTACATACATACATACATATGAACATACATATGACAATGCATACATACATACATATGACCATACATACATACATACATACATACTTATGACCATACATACATACATACTTATGACCATACATACATACTTATCACTATACATATATACATACATACATACATACATATGACCATACTTACATACATACATACATAAATACATACATACTTATGACCATACATACATACATACATACATACTTATGACCATACATACATACATACATATGACCATACATACATACATATGACCATACATACATGGATACATATGACCATACACACATGGATACTTATGACCATACATACATACATACATACTTATGACCATACATACATACATACATACTTATGACCATACATATATACATACATACATATGAACATACATATGACAATGCATACATACATACATATGACCATACATACATACATACATACATACATACTTATGACCATACATACATACATACATATGATCGTACGTACGTACGTACATATATACATACATACATATGACCATACATACATACATACATACTTATGACCATACATATATACATACATACATATGAACATACATATGACAATGCATACATACATACATATGACCATACATACATACATACATACATACATACATACATACATACATACATACTTATGACCATACATACATACTTATCACTATACATACATACATACATACATACATACATACATACATACATATGACCATACTTACATACATACATACATAAATACATACATACTTATGACCATACATACATACATACATACTTATGACCATACATACATACATACATATGACCATACATACATACATATGACCATACATACATACATACATACATACATACATACATACATACATACATATGACCATACATACATGGATACATATGACCATACACACATGGATACTTATGACCATACATACATACATACATACTTATGACCATACATACATAGATACATGTGACCATACTTAAGTAGATACATACTTATGACCATACATACATACATACATACATACATACATACATACATACATATGAACATACATATGACGATACATATATACATACTTATGACCATACATACATACATACATATGACCATACGTACGTACGTACATACATACATACATACATACATACATACATACATACATATGAACATACATACATACATACATATAAACATACATATGACCATACATACATATGGTCATATGTATGTATGTATGTATATATCTTTGGTCAGAAGTATGTATGTATGGTCATATGTATGTATGTATGGTCATATGTATGTATGTAAGTATGTAAGCTTACATTGTGAAAGAAGCAGCTGCCAAACTGTGGATACATTTTTTGAGCATCACAACCCTCATAAAATAACACTGTTCAATATCAACATCTGGAATGTCTAGAATAGCTGCATGATTAATCATTTTAATCCTCACTCAAGTTAGTTAGAGGGCTAAACTGCAAGTTAGCTGCTCATCCAAAGGAAGCCTCCACTGCGCTCGCTCTATGGGCGACACAGCATGGAAGAATATGCAAAGATTCATATGCAGAAGTTGGCTTCATGCACCAGAGTCGGTGAACCAGTCAAGAAAAAGAGAGAGAGAGAGCTGTGGATATCATAAGCCACTGAGCCATCAAACGTCTCAAGAGTCTTACACACACACACACACACACACACACACACACACACACACACACACACACACACAGATTGCACACTCTGCAATCTCACTGCAGGCAAAAACAGTCCTTCCCAGCAGGGGAACCTTTTAGGCAAGGTCACAGCGAGGATAAAAGAAGAACATGTTGGAGGCAGTCACATGGAAAAGATGTTCTTAACTCAGTGCTTTCTGGACCAAGATTTTCATGACATAGCCAGTGTCAATTCCAGTATATTTGTGTGTGTGTGTGTGTGTGTGTGTGTGTGTGTGTGTGTGTGTGTGTGTATGTGTACGTGCATGTGCATGCTTGTTTATTTTTCTCTGCTGGAGAGACGGCTCTATTTGGGGCTGAAAACCAAATCAGCATCCTCCATACTATGTGTGATGGAGCTGAGTAGCTGCTATGTGGTGGTAATTGCGTAGCTGACAGGCAAGATATGGAAATGCATGTGAGAAAAGGCTGCAAACTGAGAATTCATTAGGGAGCATTAGACCCTGGTTCCTCTAAGACGTGTCACACAAAACACCACTGCTGTCTCCGCACAGACGGAGAAAAATGTTTACGTTACTGGACTGAGTGAATAAAATGTGTGTGCGAAAGGGATTTAGTATGTGTGTGCATTTAAATAACACACAACATCTCCATTTTTTGTATGTGTGTTTGCATTCGATTCATCCTGGTTTCTGTGTTTATACATTAGAATCACGAAAGTACATTCAGATGAATTGCCAGAGTTGAGTAATCTGAAAGTATGACACTCACTTCTGTGTGTGCGTGTGTGTGTGTGCGTGTGTGTGTGTGTGTGTGTGTGTGTGTGTGTGTGTGTGTGTGTGTGTGTGTGTGTGTGTGTGCGTGCATGATCTTTTGTATGTGTCTTGCTATTTAAAGGACAAGGAGACTTTGGGGCAGTCTCCATGGGAAATAACATTCCCCTTATTCTTTCTCTCTTTCTTCACTCTTCTGCTCTTCCTCCCTGTGCCGCCCTCCTCTGCTCTCCTCATTTCCTTGAGGTACGGTAGCCAATGGCATCTTCTCTCACTGCTGTGCGCCGACCAATCATCTCCCTTCTTCCTCTCATGCTCGAAACTCTGCCTCCCCCCTCCGCCTCCTTCCATCCATCCCCACAGTGCACTGACTGGCTGTTTGTGACGCATGCAGCACATCATGACAGTGAACCGGAGGGGGTTTGTACCCCTGCAAGGTGGTGAATCCAGGACTGTGGTAGTGACGTGTTAGCTGGTGTATAAGAGGAGCTCCAATGATTTTGTTGTAAGCTGCTTATTAAACCACAAGCTAGTTTGCCAGTTCTAATACTGATTCAATGATAAAAAACATCAGAGGTTTCAGAAAGAAAAAAGACTGGAGGTTATGTTTGTTGATTCACCTAGTTTTGCTAAATCTTTACTGTATCGCCCCATTGGATGTCAGAAAAAAATTTGTGGACAGTGTAGAATCCGCCACAGTGCTGCTGGCATGACATATTTTTGTTGGCCCACCCAGAGGGAAGCATCGCCCTGGTTCCCTCCACAAAAAGCCAACAGGATATTTTCATTAGATTTTAGATTTTAGTGCAAAATAAACTCTGTAGCGATCAACAGTTTATGATACTGACAACAATCTTTCTTCAGAATCGCTTCCTGCATCTTCATCCTACAAGTGAGCCACTTCATCGTGCAGAAACCTGCATCAGATCATGTGGGGAAACGTTTTTAGAAGGGCTTGGGGCATTTAATGCTAAAACATAAGTACTAAAACCAAAATTTGTTTGGATTTTGAATTTAGGAACACTGCTGTGAAGCTACAGAATGATATAAAAGCCTCAAAAAATAATGTACCCACTCTTTAATGGATACTGGCTTCATTATATTATGTGGTCGAGTCAATCTTTTCTTCTAATATACATGAGTTTAGTTTGAAGTTGTTTTACCCAGCTCTGAAATATACATGTGGGTACCAGAAGGATGAGTATTATTCACTTCAGATTGATCCCAACAGACTACAGTACTTTCAGTTGGTAAAAAGTGTATCTGTGCATTTGACTTCTCTTTCTGGAGGCTCTTTGTTTCTGAGCCACTGAAATCTGTTCATATAAAGGATAGGTTCACGTTTTTTCAAGTCTGTTTTAAAACAATGTTCACGTCTACTGTACGTCTAAAGAGATATCGTTCACTGCAGGTGTTCCTCATCTCTGTTGGACAGAAATATCCATTCCTAGCACACTGTATCTGTAAGTGATGGGGGGCAAAGTTCACAGTCCTCGTTCTGTGCAAAAATGTATTTAAAATTTTTGCAAAAACTAAAATTAAGCTTCTTCGATCTAATCTTTTTAATAAAAAATCTGCTCTTTGTGTTAGAAGCAGCTCAGCAAGGAAACATTTGTCTAGGCAAGCACAAATAGGGAATTCTGCTCTAAAATGAAATTAACTTTGAAACGTTTGACTGCTGAAGCTTCACAGGAGGATAACAGTGACCAATTACTTTGCAAGCATTAAGATAAACTTGTGAACCTATCCTTTAATTGTATTTTAGGTGTTGCTTGTTGCCTTCATGCAGCCTTCTACTGCCAGTCCATTATTTGTTGTAATGCTTTGGATCGTACGGTAAACAAACTGTTCTAACTGCACACAAGCTTATCCCATTTCAAACGTCATCCAGCTTGAATGTGCTCATTTGCTTCTGCTTGGCAAGTTTTGGAATTCAAAAAAACTCAAAGCATCTGTCTTCCTGGACTCAGCCCCTTGCTGCTGCCCTCTGAACGCCTCCGTCTTGTGTGATGTATCTAATATTTCGCCGTCCCGTGTCGTGTCCAGAGCCAATAGGAAGCATGTCGTCCATGGAGGTGAACGTGGACATGCTGGAGCAGATGGATTTGATGGACATGTCCGACCACGAAGCCCTGGATGTGTTTCTGCACTCTGGGGGGGAGGACAACAGTGCTGCCTCTCCTGTCACAGGTAGGTTTCTTGCTCTCACACAATTTTTATTTTTATAACAAAATTTTTACTTGCAGACACTCAAGTAAAAAAGTGCATCTGACATGCCTGATATCATATCAGTTTTTTTTTACAATTAATTGTGTAGCCATACTAACTAACTAAATGGTTTGTGGCTGCAGAAAGACACTAAAGTAATTTAAACTATAACAATTTATAAAACATTTAATCACTCAAGTGAACTAACTTTCCACAGCTAATTCATGAAGCAAAAATATGTGACTCAGAAGATTGACAAGAACAATGTTTAGGCAAGATGCACCAACACCATCTGTCCACATCTGCCTCAGAAAATTCTTGTCACAGTGAACAACCTACAGCGTCTAGCTGACAGCTCGTCCTCGTCTAAAAATAATGTGATGCAAATAAATCTCTGCTCCATTTACATGTCTGTGGGCGACGGGACGAAATCCTGGCAAGTTTAAACAAAACCTCGGAAGAAATTCCAACAACTAGAACAATGCCCTCCTTTCATTTGCCGCTGTCTAAGAAATAAATAATGAATAATGATAAATAATGGAACTGTTTGGGATTTTTAAGGCCACATTCAGACAGAATCAGACATTGCGGTGATGACACCAGTCAACCAGATGCTCCACGTTCAGCATGAAATATCACTGAAGCCTGGTGCTCTTCAGGCACAGCTGATGCACCAGACAATGATACTTTACAGTTATGTCCTCACTTTGTTTAGTTGTGAACTCAACTTCGACATCTGGCTTGCAGGTTATGCTGCAAAATAGCAACACCAAGAAACTTTCTTTGGTTTGAGTTCATTTGTTTGTGTGTGAAAAGGAGAGAGCACACAGCTGTGGTCTTGCAAGGTTTACCTGAATGAGGTGAGGGAGCATTGATGAAGTGGGTAAATCAGAAGAATAAAAAAATATTTCCTGATTGTTTCACAGCAGTTATGTTCTAAGCACAAATAAACACCCCAACACCCCCTACATTACTGCACAACCCTACGGTTAATTGCTACAATGCCTGATGAATGTCTGAAAGTAGCCTAAGAAAAAGTTTAGTTCAGTCTAAAACTATGTGAATGACTGTTCTTTCTCCCAGGTCCAGATGTTGAGTCCTTCACCACAGAAATCAGTCTCCAGGTTCCCACCCAGGCCGAGCTGCGCCACAAGCTTTCTTCCCTCTCATCCACCTGCACCGACTCCGCCAGCCAGGACACAGAGGCCGGGGAGGAGGATGACGAGGAGGAGGAGGAGGAGGCTGAGCAAGGAGGAGGTGTCGGAGGAACGGGGGGAGGGGGAAGGAGGAGAAGGCCCCCCGTGGTGGTGACCCTGGATGAAGAGGAGGTGCACCCGGATACAGCGTTGGTGGACCGAGAGGAACAGACCAGCAAAGACTGTGAGGAGAACAGGCCGAAGGTTTGAGGAGGGATGGACTGGATTTAAACACACACAGACACACACACACACACACACACACACACACACACACACACACACACACACACACTCGTTAAATCAAACTCAGATATAACAGTATTGGCTTCCTGCTCAAAATCCTTTCATACTGAAGAAAACTACATGAAAGAAAAGAGACTGAGGTTGCACTAACTGCCACATGACCTTGCCTTAAAGACCACTGACGTGAGTTTTCAATTCTAATTGAATCCTGTAAAATAGGTTTGAGTTCCCTTTAGCATACGATCATTGAACAGCTTAACGTGCACATAAATAGTTTGACATTATTCAGAGAAAGCTCTCATATTCTGTTTCTGTGTTTGTGCATGTTGAGGTAAGGAGAGGCCTGTTAATGAAAAAGTGAGGTATACACTAAAATCATCCATGTGTCCCTTTGCAGTTCTTTGTCTTCATGATCCACGCTAACACTACACTTAAATGTCCAGTGTGTAAGATTTATTGGCAGAATATGGCAGAGGGTGCAGGTCCTCTTCCATGGAAGCTCTGTCTACAGTGGAGTGGTTTTGCTGCCACCAATGATTCTCCCACACGCTTGGAAGGGGAAGTGCTTACCGCAAAATGCCACTAAATCCTACATACTGGTCCTTTAAGCAGCCACCATGACTGCAGCTCTCAACCTTTGCAAAATATAAATATACACATGGTGGTGTTTTCTGCCAAATATTACCAAAAATAAAAGGCCGTCATCATCATTATGACATTTTATTTTAACTTAACTGAGTGAAATAATCACTAAAAGTAAATCTCGTTTGGACTTTGTGTTGTCGCCCAAATTATGAAAAATAAATCTCGCCTCTCGTGTTATCTGGTCATGCAGATAGTTTTGGTTTTATTTGACCAGTTTTTGACATATCTATCATCAGAGTTTTCTGCTGCTTGTAAGGTTGTCAGAAGTATTGATACTTATTGATTAGTCAGTATCAATGGTATCAAAAATACCAAAAAGTGCTCATTCAAGGCCTCAGGTCAGTCTTTATTTTCCTGCCTGAAATTTGGTTTACAGTAAAACCAGACAGTGTTCAGTGACTGAAAAATAATGTTTCCTATTTTATGTGCCTCATATTTTTTTTTTCTTTTTGTCATGGTATCAAAAGAGGTATTGAGTATTGTTTTTTAAAACAAGTATCTAAAATTGTAGCTGCTATGCCAATGAATGCGCTGATGAGGTGAAAGGGATATCATTTTTAATGCTTAGAGCGTTGCATTTCAAAACTTAAACAACAACTTGTCTTTCCAGAACTAACTTCCTGGTTATGCTTAATAATTCAGACCTTTATGTCACATGAACTATTTGGTTGATACTGTATCTCACAAGTTGTGCTAATGAAGTCCCGCATGATTAGATTTCTTTTTGGAATTTGGCTGAATAGACCCTCTTACGTAGCAAGTGCTGAAGTACTTGACAAGTGACCTGCAGAGGACACATGGATGAATTTTTCATGACATAGTGGATAAGCTGAACCCCAAAGCCTGTTGCAGTTCTTCAGCCTTTTTTATGAGCGAGATTCTGCAGTGTTTTAAATGCAAACTACCAATTAGATAAAAACTTTAGTGCTATTGACTTTGTTAAACATGGTGTAATAACTGGCAGTCACCTGGCAGTAGGTTATATACCACATAGTACGGTAAAGCTGACAGACAGGTACCTGCTTATAAATGATTTAACACGCATACACAAATACATACACAGGAGAGTTACCCATTGCCATTCCTTTGTCCAATAATATTTGGGTGAACTTCTCTTCTTGAACGAGGACCAAATCCCTGTTTGGACTGTGTGCTATGCACTGGACAACGCCCAGAAAGTTTAACTGTATCCAGATGATTTTTTTTTTTTTGTACAGAAATGTTGACATTTGTGCGATGTGACAGCATTACTCCTTCCTTTCTTTTCCCCTGCCTACAATTTCTGACTTGTTGGTAATAAATGTTTCTCCCCCAGCATTGTTTAATTCTCATCTAAGCATTTCAGGAGCACGTTTAAGAATGAAATGTGAGCAGGATTTAGGGTTTGAGCATGTTAACAGCCCCTGTGTGCTGACTGTTGATTTACAGCCCCGCCTGAGCTCTTTACAAATGGAAAGCTGACACGGTGAGGGAACGGATAGATGGACAGAGTGTTTGAAATAGTGTTTTTCTCCTGGGAGACAATATTTTACCATGTATATATTCATTATTACAGTTAAATGTTTTTTAATTGAACACAAGGAAAAGCAATACTAGTGTTATTATGCTGAGAGTAAATGGCATTTGAAGGCTGAGAGTGGATGTGTTGTTTCATTGTGAATGGTAAATTGCTGGTGTCGATGCGTGACAGTCACTTAAGGGTACGAAGAACAACATGGTCCTCCAACAGTTTGCATGTTCAATGTGTGAATAGTGTGCGATAACTTTAACTGTGTTAAATGAATATAAGAGCGCTGCTGCGGACTGTGGAACTTGATAATGTCGTGGTACAACCTTTGTGTTGCCGTGAAAGAGTCAGAACGACACCAAACCTGTTTTTTCCTCACTCGTGGTATCTATCAGCACTGACACTTTGCATTGAGGTGAGATATAAAACCCAGTGAAGGTAACTGGAAATGTGTTCACGATTCTCACAGCATCAAACAAATCCTCACTGTCAACAATATTATTGAAAAGTAAAATTCCCAAAACATTTCATTACTGAGCTCCCTCTTTAACTAAATCACACACATTTACATGCAGGCAGTCTATGTAAATCTCCTTTTGATAACTAATAAATTAACTGTTGTTATATTTTTGAATTCTATTTACTGAGCCTTCAGTGAAACTCCCACTCTGTTCCACCAAATAAATACACAGAAATAATTGTGGCTAAATTTGGCAACTATGGTTATTTTCATCAGGGATTAGTCAATTAGTTGATAAGTCTATAACATACCAAAAAAAGTAACAAAAAACAAAATGTCTATCACAAGTTACCAAAGTCCATGATGATGTCCACAAACTGCTTGTTTTGTCTGATCAACAGCCTAAAATCCCCAAAATATACAGTTGACCATGAAAGAGGACTGTAAAAACTCCTCAAATATTCACATTTGAAAAGGTGGAACCTTCTTTAAAATGAATGATTAATCAACTGTCAGAATAATAGCCGACTTCATTTCAGAAACATTTGTAAATTGGGTGAAATAGACCTTTAAGAGACAGTTAGTCATTTTTCATGTGGATGTCCAGTCAGTGTTTATGGTAAATGTAGTTAACTGAAGTGATAAAATCCTCCGTTCATGCTGTATTGACCAAGAAAGCCGAGTTCTCTTGCTCACTGAGCCGTGTCTACATATACCAGGATGCATTGCATTTGACTGTGACATCACTGGTTGCCACCAAATGACAGAACTCAGTCAACACGAATTTATTGCTTCAATTGACTACATTTACTATAAACACTGACTGGACATCCACAGTGTTAAATTGTCTTTAATGTTATGAGACGCCACCAGATAAGAAAAAAAAATCTGAAAAAAACTATTTCTTGTTACCATCATGTCAAACACCTGCACAAAAAGAGACACAAAGCAAGGTGGAAAGAAATGACAGTGAATTGTCGGTAAGTTTTTATTAAACCTTAAGTACAAACTGCAAAAGTAAAAAACTGTCAATATAACCAACATGAGACTCTCTTTCCGAGTGGAGGGAAAGGCCGAGATGCGGCACTAATAAATTAAGTCACCAGAGACCCCACCGTGAGCAAGTAGTTTATACTGTAGAAAATGGAAGAAACAGACAAACAAAAAAAAAAAAGAGAACTGAAAAACAAACAAAAAAAAAATCCCATCAGAATAAAATATATTGTAAGGCCATAAAAACTTGACAACCACTTTTTATTATGTTGAAAACACCCGACTTGGTATTTCATTAAATATTCCTAAAACAGTTCAGTCTTCTGCAAGGGACGACAACCAACAAACTGGATTATAGGATTTTTCCTTGACAGTCACCACTGGCAAGCTCAGTGCAACATGAGTAGCTACTACATTTTTGTTGAATTTTCAGTAATGAAAATGTAAAAACCCATTTTTTTTTTTGTGAACATATCTTTTTTTCCCTTTTCTTTAAAAAAGTAAAGCTAAACAAACAAAACTAGGTTGGGGGGCAGTCGTTGGCTACTCAATATCTTCTTTCTTAGTGATATAAGCAGCACTTAAAATTTTTATACACGTTTACCAGAGCAACCCTGTAAGCATCAAACTCACATGGATGAAGAAAGGGAAATGTAAGGCTTTTTCTTCATCAAGCACTCTCCTCTGGAACTTTTTCTCTCATCTCTATTCCTTCCTTCCTTTTCTTTCATCCTTAACCCCAGAAAAAGGCTCAAGTATTTAAAGAAATTTACAGGATTATGTACAAAAAAAGTTGATGTTTTGTTTGTGTTGGACTTTTTTTCCTCTCTAAAAATCACTCATAATATATCTGGAAAAGGGAAAAAAAATGCAAAAGCCAAAAAACAAAAAGGACAATTTTAAAAAACGACAACAAAAAAAACAAAACTTGGATTTGATATTTCACATTTTACACTCTTTGACTAGTGGCTCTACTTGAGATAACACATCAAAGTAAAAAACACAAAATAATAATAATAATATAATATAATAATTAATGTTTACTGGTACAGATGAAACAAGAGGACTGGAAGAATGGAATGTTAATACGATTGCACATCTAGAACCAGAAAAGCCTGAAAGCCTTTCTGCCCTGTGGGGCGGGGGCGCGTCAGCTAGCTGTTAGCCGATAGCAGGCGCTAACCCCCAGATTTTTTAATTTTTGTGTTGTTATACAGTAATTATAACCAACAGCACCAATAAAACGGATCTCCTCGCTAAGTATCAGGCACGGTTTTCACTCGCTAGCGAAGGAGGGATCCCTCCATACTACCAGGAAGTGAGGCGAGTGACGACCTTTCACAGGTCCGCCCCGTCTCACATCCACCAACGAACAGAAACATCCACAATGACAAAAAAAAAATACACAGAAGACTTCTTGCAAAAAACCTAGCAAAAAACAAAGCTAAAATTCAAAATAGAACTTGAAAAAACATAGCCAACCAACAATAAACCAACATCGTCTGTCTTTCAAGTTTTTACCTCGCGTCGCCACCCCCCTTTTTTAAAAAAAAAAACAAAAACAATGCAGGAGCTGCATCGAGAAAGAATAAAATCAATAAAAAAGGACTCCTCTTCCTCAAACCAAGGACAGAGAGAAACTTTGGGTAACTACTTGATGTCATTTTCATTTCAGAAAACTGGGGAGAGAAAAGAAAAAGGCCGCCTTTTCGTTTGTCCCTTGTTCACAGCTGAGTGACGCATGATGAGAGGGAATGGGGTTCAGTCTCAGGGGCGAGATGAGGGCAGGAGACGAGTGATGCAACAAGAAGGTAACAAATGTAACCCATCTCAGTTAAAGGAGGATGCTGGGGTGGAGGTAAAGGGTAGAACAGGGCCCGTCAAGTCTTCTTGTGAACGTTACACTTAATGCTCGTAATGTTGTAAAGGGCGACTTAAAGGAGGGATGGGGGAACTCTAAAAATCATCCAGAATAAAAACAAATTCTTCTTTCACACTAGTGCAAAAAAGACATCTTGCTTTTCTTTTTTCCTTTTCTTTTTTTTAGAAACAAGCCTGTCGTTCTAAGGGGGGAGGTGAATCTTTTTTGGAGGGGGGACTGAGGTCAGGTGAGGGGATTTTCAAAGCTCAAAAACAATCGATCTTAAATATCAGGGTGGTGGAGGAGGAGGGATTGATAGTGACCCTGCTTAATGTAAAAAAAACAAAAAAACAGGGGAGTTTGGGAGGGCTCAGGACGTGGGTGATGTCGAGGCGTCCCCTCAGGACACAGCAGCAGCCTTGGGTATGTGGCTGGAGGACAGGCGTGCCAGGGACACCTCCACGGTGGCGCGCTTTCGTGGGCCTCGCTTAGCCGGCGATGCTTTGGCAGGGCTTATGCCGTGGCAGGGGTCTGCCACTCCTCCACTGATGACGACTTTTTCACCACCGCCGCCTCCGTTCTTCAACATGGCCCGGCCACACACCTGGTTCACCAAACTGTTGATTTGCTCCTGAATGTAAAACACAGGAAAAAAAAATACAGATTGAAAACTGATTTTAAAAACTGCATTTTTTAAATTATTTCACCCTCGTACATCATTTTTTTCATCTATAACCAGTGTTAATTTTGTCAGTGAAAGTATTTTACTTTTTTTATTTCCTGACTAAATTGTGACGATGACATAAATAAAAAAAAAAAGACAACAAAAATTCCATCACAATCTCTGCTCATTATGCATCATCACTGGCCTGACAGGTGGGAAGAAAAGACGGTAAAGAAACGAGACACGACGTGTGGACACTTTTCTTTCATTCAAACCTCAGGACACACAGAGTGTGGATGGATCGCCTCGTGGATTAAGGAAGTGTTGAAAAAACACAAGACACCTGAAAACACAGCATCTCTCTTTGCCAAAGTAGCTATCAGTTATGGCGCTTGAATGATTTGATAACATGCGTGTTAATTCTATTTTAGGACAAACTGTAATGTTAGTATAAAGTTAACTCAAAGTTCTGTGTGGATTTAAGATGCAATGACAGGCTCTGTTAACATATTGCTAAATTTAACAGAGCTGAGCTCCCGAGAAACATCTTCTAAAAAATAATCCATCATTTCTTATAACTCATAAACAGACATTAACTCATTCAGCAAACATTTAGCTTAATTCTGTATTAATTTTAGCTCCATGTCTCCCAGATGAGGCCTTAAGGATGTAGTTTACACATTTTTATCTGCAGATTTGTTAAAACAGAGTTCTACTGAGTGAAACGTGGTACTTAATTTTTTTTTAATGTATTACTGAGGTGTTCTGCTTAATTGTCGGGCAACAATCATTGTGTTCTCAGCATAAATGACTAAACACAGTTCAAGGTACATGTACTTTTTGTTGGAAAACGGCTAAAACACTGAATAACATTCTGACTAAAATTAAAATTTTAGTCCACTGACAAAATCTTGACCACAACAAAACAAAAACTAAAGGCCAAAATGCGACTGACAGCAACTTTCATTAAGCAAATAAGAGTAAAACTAAATTAAAAATTCTTGTCAAAATGAACACTGTATAATTTCCTCTCACACAGCAGGAGTCACATCATTGACAGAAGGAGTTGCAGCACATGAACACTGTTGATGCAGAGTTTTCTGCTTCCTGGAGCAGCAGAAACGTGGCTGACGTCTCCCCCGTGTGGACAGAGAGAGAACTAAAAGCAGCAGCTCACCTCATCGTATCGGTACATCATCTTAAGGCCTCTGCAGGACTTGTGCTTCTCCACATAGCGCAGCGCACACTCCAGACAGAAGACCACGTTGTCAGTCTCCTGAACCACCTGCACAGACAGAAACCGAGACGGAGACATTACTGTAGAAACCAGACGCCCTCTTATTACTCAGATAGAGAGAAACCTGATAAATCATTTGAATGTCTTCCACTCTGACTAAATTATGCCACAGGCAAGTTAGAAAGTTGCATATATTACAATATGATGGCATTTGGTTGATAACATTGTCATAAAATTTTATTAAATTTCATTGTCTTGGTCAAGATACCTCTGAAATATTGGGCAATAAAAAGCACAAGAAAATGTATATAAAAATAAATTATGTATAGCAGGTAGTACATACAGTATATAAGCTATGTGCAGGGTATAATCCAAAATAACACCTACGCAATAAAGAAAATATAGTCACTCTTGCATGATTGATGATTTCATGAATATAAATATTTATGTTGTCAAACTTTGTTAAAGGATGTCCTTGCTAGATCATTTGATGGAAAGTAAAAAGCCAGAAATGCATCCAAACTAGCACTACAGCATTTTAGAAACCAAAATACAGAGTATTAAGCTCCTGTGTTCTCACCATAGACAGGTAGCAGAGATGCTGACAGATCTGGCAGCGTCTCTCTGAGGACTCCAGTGCCAGCCATTTCCCGCGGGGCTTCTTACGTCCCTCGCCAGGCCCCAGGCTGCCGTCATGGGTGCCGTAGCGAGCAGAGGAGAGCAAACCTGCCTTGTAAAGTTCCTGCCGTTGGCGCATCTCTATGTTCCTGCAGGACAAGAAAGACGCTCGTTAAACTGGATGTTTTTTTATTGCTCTGGAAAAATATGGAGAGTGGGACATCGTCCAGTAAAAAAGACCAGCACAGGCAGAGGATACCAATTATTAAGATCAAATAAATCGCAAATGAATAGAAAATACAGTGTGAACACACCCTTAACGCAATATATATTTTCCTTAGGCCATTCATCAAAAGGATGTCTTTTTTTCTGCATACATACATATATGTATGTATGTATTATGAGTTTACTGCAGCATCCTACCTGAGGTCTTTGAGTAGGGCGGAGATGGTGGTGAGGAGAAGGCCATTGTCCCTCTTGGATTCAGCTGTAGCGATCTGGTACAGTAGCTTCTCCATGGAGAAGGGTTTGGCTATACGACGACACTTCAGGTCCTGCACACAAAATCATTTTATTCAATTATGACAACTTTCATTTTGACAATGTTGATAATATCCTTCAGTGTGTAAGGATGAAATTGTTTACAGTGTAACCACGGACTCAGATCAATGTTTCTCATTCTTGAGTTAAAAATGTTCACCATTTGGAAGAAAATATTTCCTGCGGTGCACCACAACACAGTCCATTGTATGAATGTCACATTACCCTTGAGAGCAATCTAAGCTGTGGCTCTGAATACGATGGCATTGCTGAAGGTATACATACTTCCATCACCATAACGCCCACAATGACAGTAAGGAGCATTTTCTTCTCTTCTATTACAGCTATAATGAGGTCCAACAGTCCAAAGGCTTGCTCATGATCACTAAAAAAAAATCTAGATACACCGCCCGGGGAGACTTGCAACTGCAATTACTCCATAAAGTTCAGCACACTGGCTGATTAGAGAATCAAGCTCCTGGTTTTAAGTTCATTTATCCATTTCAGTTTCAATCAACTCCACATAAATCAAAGCTTTAACTGCTGCTGTCCACAGGGGGCCAGTGTTGGGAGGCATTACAAAGCAGCAGCAAAACAAAACACATCAGATAAAATGTGTAACACACAGGAAAAACATTTTGATTTTATATTTCATATTTACAGAAAATGTCCATGTTTTGGTTTCCAAATCAGTACACATATGTGCCGCTATCAGTTTCAACCCAGATTCATATGCTGACCTTTGCAGCCTGGTATCCCAGGTTCATCCAGTGCGGTGTGGCAAAGTGCACCGTCTCTGACACACTGTAGCCACAGCACACTTTAGAGACAAAGGCACCGGGGTAGCAGACCACAAACTGGCCACTCCGCTGGACCGTACGGTAAACCTTGATCCCTTCGCGGCACAGCACCTCTGGAGAGATCTGGAAGATCAAGGAGGACGCAAAGGAGAGAGAGAAAAGAGTGTTACAACTCTGAAACTGGGTGAAATATTTTATTTAATATTATATATATATCAGCAAGATGGTTCTTAGAAATATGTTTCAATTTGCCAAGACAGGAAACACTGACCATGATGTTCTTCTCCAACATTTCTAGTCCTGGGGTGCCATTGGCCTGAAGCAGTGTATGGACCACCTTGTCCAGCTTAGCCTTCTCCTCAGCAGGGACAGAATACCTGTGAGAGGAACAAACAAGGACAGAGACATCGGTTGACTTAACACTACTTGCAGAGAACTGTCCACAGAGAGGAGACTATTCTGTTCTTCTCACTAATTTTACATCTGTTTAATTATTTACATGAAAACGTGGGTTTTCAGTGTGACCGTGTACACAGTATACCAGTGATGATGAGCATACTTACCAAATGCAATCAGCACCAGTGTGTAAGTAATCAATATATGGAAGGCGATTTTGGTCTCGAGACCAGCATGAGGTAGAAAAGACCATGCCAATGTTAAGCCAGGGAATGGTCACCCCTGGGGAGACGGACATTTTAAAGAGAGACAAACAAGACCATTGGTTATTACTAACTGCAAAGTACACAGTAACAGTGTTACAGAGATTCAGTGATAATAATCGTTTATGGCCTTTATCTGTGAACTGCTCCATTTTTCTTTCTTCAAGTTTGCTACAGAGCAGCTTCCTTACCAGGCACAGCACCCAGATGCCTCAGAATGGATCCAGAGTTATTGGGGAGGACAGTGAGGTTCCATCCATGTCTGAGGAAAAGACAAGAGGAAATGGTCATTTCTACACTTTTTTTTTTTTTCCCAAAGGATGCCAAAGATGAGATAGCTCAAGGGAACCATCGCGGTTGAGGAAGCAGAAAGTGTTATTCTTCTACTCATGTATTTTAATTCCTGATGACAGGTTTGTTTTTTTGTCTTCTGGAAACAGCTTGTATCCCAATTTAGGTTTTCCCATTTCAAAACAAAAATCCATTGGCTGCTCAGGACACGGACCGTTTCCCCGTCCACATTCATTATCGGAGATTCATACAAATGGAAAACCAATACCAAACTTTAAAGAAAGCGTGCTCTCAGGTCTGTGAGCTACTCACTTTGAAAATGGCTCTGACTTTCCTGTGGGGAAACCACTGCCATGTGTACTGGTGTCCACCTTCCCACAATGCACCGCCACGTGGCTGTCTCTCTGCTCCACGATCCTCCAGTACTCTTGCTGCAAGAACAAAAAGGAAGCAAAACCAATCAGAGGAAGAATGCATGAAGCTGAGCGCAGGTTTCAGGTGTGATTCAGAGTCTGTTATATGTCAGCTAACTGAACACATGCTGCCGTCTGAGATCTACGAAAACAGATAAACTCCCTTTTGACGGATTTTACATTCACATTTGATCACTTTTAATGCTTCATCTGGCAGTGATTAAATGTCAGACAAGCCACTGAATGTTTTTCTTGACATTGCAGTTTACATGTAGTATTATAAACAACATGTTAGTATACTAACCTCGACCTCAGCAGCCCCTGGTTCCTTGTTAAAGCACATGGTCATGGTGTTCCGGGCTATCCTGAAGAAGTTAGTCAAAGACACCGATTTCCCCTGCAACAAAGAGGCATCAAACATTATGAGTCACAGCGGGCTAAGAGTGTAAAGAAAACAAGAAAAAAACTGCAAACTTCACATATTTACAATCTTCGGTGTGAATAAAACAGAAACAGGGAATGTGAAAGAAAATATTGCTGGATGTCAATCACGGTGCCCCCAGAGTTCTCCAAGTTAAACTGAAGACTTTTAAAAACATTTTTAAATCCCACTTAGAATCTAATTTAATGCCAACTTCACGGTCATATTTGCAAAAGTATGAAGGATATAATGGAAAATCAGTGGATTTTAAGCCCTGAAAAATAATTATTTATCAAGCACTTGAATGTAACAAAACATTTTATCATAGTACTCACAGTCATATTACCTACTATAGACTTAACCCACTCACATTTTGGATCGTGATACGTATAAAAACACAAGCTTGCCCATTCTGAAGTGACGAGCTAAAGTTAGCTTGTCAGTTGCGAGGTGTGAGGTGTTTTGTTTTCTCTCCTGACAACAGCGACTGACTCACACTGGAGGCTTGTGCACACTGCACAGTCAAGAGTGTGAAGCGCTGATGCAAACAGAACCTGTCCCAATGTCATTTGCCAACCCACCTGATTTTACTGGAATCCTCCCATTTTTCATTGCTCTCTCTCACAGTTCTCCTGTGTTTCTCCCAGTTTATGACAACCTTCCACACCTTTTTCTCTTATGTAAAGAACAGGAGTCCAGGTTTTCAGACTAATTTATATACCTGTAGAAAAAACATTTTTTACCATATTCATTTTCTTTGTCAGGATGATTAAAGTTCAAATTGGACCACTAGGAAATGCCTAAATGTTGTGGCCCTATTGTGTTTTCCAGCTAGTAATTGTCGGGTATAAGTCATCAGCAGGCTTTTTTTTTTTTTGCAAAACACTGTACGTTACTTATTATTTTGTAATTTCCCCTCTATAAAAATCAACAGAATGCAGAAATTCAATACTTCTAAGGCCTTATTTTCAGAATCTTGCATTTTTAAACACTTGAAAAGCCCTCATGTATGCTGGTCAATGAACTTCAAGTCCTCTTTCCCACTTCGTTTGTATGAGTCTAAAAGTCAGAGGGAAAGCATCATGCTACAGACAAAGGTATCAGCTGTGCATGTGTTTCTATACAGCTCCACCTCTGTGCCCCCCCCTATAGTCCCAGATGGATTTCCCCTGGACTTGACCCCCCTCTCTCATGGACACTCCTGCTACAGAGAAGCTTTGAAGGTGACCATAAATCTGCCGGTGACGCACAGACCCTGCTGAAAGATGACCTTGCAGGTTCTTTATCCTCACAGTGACAGTTTGTCTTGCTTTTTCTTTTCTTCCTTTTTAGGTGTCCAGATGTGTTCATGAAGCGACCGACCTTATTACACATTTTCTATTCTCACAATAGCTGTGAGGTTGTAAAATAATGCAGTTCAATAATACAGAATAGTAGTGACCTAGTAAGCGCTGACAAGACGTTCTTTAGGCGAGTCAGTAGCAGCACTTATCCGAGCCTTTCCTGCTGTAATTAGAGTTAATTATACCCCTGACATGCACTTTGTTCTCGTGATAGAAAAAGTGAAATATAACCTCCTCTTGGGGGCTGCTCGTGATGAAAAATGCATACAAATCTGAGCTGCAGAGAGAAGTGATGGGTCATATTTAGACAGGCCTGTCCTGTCAGGATGGTGACAGCCATTCACATGTCACGGCGCTGAATAGTACTTCCATAATTCAGACGTCTGTGGACCGTACTGGGTCAAGTCTGTTGACAATATCTCAGTTCTTCAGAGGGAGGTCATATTAAGGGATTTGGTTACCGAAGGAACTGGAGGGGGGGTCGAATGGGATCTACGTTTGAGGTGGGTGGAATACTGTGCAGTGTGTGAAAGTCAACACAGAACAAACTTAGCTTAATTACAGAAATAATTACCGCTTCAAAATATCAAGATGCCGTGCCATAGTAAAATATGAACAATAAGTACACAGGTTTTGGATTTCTACACATGCACAAATAATGGTAAGCCTTTGCATTGATTGATTGTACATGTTGGGGGTGGAGGGGCTTGGCAGAGGGTTTGGCACAAGGACAGGGCACGACAGAGGAGGAGACTGTCAGAGAGAAGGCTGGAGATTTGGGGAAAAATAGCTAAGAGCAAGGGCATGAGCTGAAGGAGAGGAGCCATGGGGAGAGGGCTGGATTAAGGGAGCTGAAGGGTGGAGCGAGCTGGAGGAGGAGGGGTCTAAAGGGGGCGGGACAGGGTTGGTTTGGGGGCTGCCTTCTCTCTGACCTACATTTCAGCCAGCCAGAATCAACACAGCTGCCAGCAGGCTGGGGAGGTGGGAACACATCTCTCTCTCACACACACACACGCACGCACACACACACGCATGCACACACACACACACACACACACAAGCAGGAATACTGACCACCTTACAACACATACACACAGCTGCACAGAAATGTTTAACAAAACCACAAGATGTGCAAGATACAAAAAAAAAAAAACAACTCACTCTCAAACCAAAATCTTTACAATGCAGCTCCATGACACATTGACACATACTGCTGCATATAAACAGGTGTGCAAACCTCCTGCGTTTGCTTTTATAAACCACAAACTATGAGAGTTAACAGCATGATAATGTTACCAAAAACACAAGAATTGTAATGGTCATTAAAGGGATAGTTTGGAGTATTTGATATGGGGTTGTGTGATTTTCAATTGTCAGTGTATCAGCTACAGCAGATGGCTGCTGGCACACCCCCAGGACAACACACAGAGGCTAAGCAATGTGCTGCTGTGCACAGTGTCAGCAACAAAAGGTATTTTAGCCACTATAAGGCACAGAAACGTCTCTTGATGTTGCCTCCTTACTGGCCTGCACACTGACAACAAGGGATGGTTATAGATAGGGATTACCACCTTAAGTGTATGCTATATTTACAATATTTTCACAATTTTACATTGCTGTCAGAAACCCTTTTCCAATGGGAAACAACCATTATGTAAGCAGAATATCACTCTCTCCAAACCGACCAAACTCCTTAAAGAAAAACTATAATTTTACTTCACAGAACACAGGAGTTGTTGGTCTACTGCTGCCTCAAACCGTTAAATTCTGTGCTTTAAAAAGTTCAGATTCACCGATGTCACACAATAACACAAACTAACAGAGAGGCAGCAGTAAACTGGAAACTCCCGTGTTCTGAAAGGTAAAATGACTGATTTCGTCTGTGGAGTTTGGTTGGTTAGGAGAGCGATATTTGGTTTCTATAGCAGCTTTTTCCCACTGGAAAAGGTTGTCTCATGGAAAAACACAGCAGAGAAAATATTCTAAACATAGCGCACATGTAAACTCATTATCTTTTTTTAGGTGGACCTTTTTTTATGAGAATAAAATACCTTTTTCTGCTGAGCTTGTCCACAGCAGCATATTTTCTAGCCTCTGTGCTGGTACTCCTGTAACTATCAAGTATCTCATGCAACTGCACATCAAATAATCTGAACTATCCCTTTAACTTCTTTGCCGTTCACACAGCAGTGACATTTTCCCTAAAAGAAACCCCGTCATAGTGTGTTGTGACAATTTATAGCACAGCTTCTGAGGAGAGTGTGCATATTTTATCAGACAGCAGTATCAAAACACTCAAATTTTAGTGTTGGTACTTGGTAGAGGTTGGATGCTGTTTACACCGGTGCGACATCAGTCTCGCTTCAGATAGGAGTGAGATGTCAGGCATCTGGTTGAGCGATAATGAGGTATTTGAAGTCTGCTCAGTTGCTGACAAGTTACAAAAGGTTTGGCATTTACCATTTAAACAAGACAACCTGCATATCATTTTTCATTTTAGTTATGGCATGTCATTAACTGCTTGCTAGACTAAAGGACTGAGGCAATCCTGGTAGTGGATGCCAACATAGTAAGTAGCAAAAATGTACTATAACTATGACAGTTGCCTCTTACGTGTCTCATCTTGTAAGTTTACATTTGCTGTCTTAAGATTCAAATAAAGTTAAATGAAAGATGTGTTGGGTGTTTGTGATGAGTCATTGTTTCGCAGACAAAAATGAAAACAAAGGCAACCATGTTAAAGAGAGAGATTATTTTAAGCAGGACTGTATGAGGTACCTATTGATAGTCAGCCATATAGGAAATGGTGGTAGGCACGCCCCCGCCGCCATGTTGTTATATTTTCACCACTTTACCTCACCGTTAGACAGCCTTTTTCAATCGAAGTGTCAGCCAAATATCACTCCCTCCACAGCCACCAAACTCTTGCAGGAAAAACAGTAATTTTATCCTGCAGAACACAGGAGTTGCTGGCTTACCACTGCCACGATCGGTTAGTTAGTTTGTGTTATCATGTGACTTCAGTGAATCTGAAGTAACCTTTTAAAACACATAAGTCACACAATAAAACAAATTAACTAACTGTTTAAGGCAGCAGTCGACCAGCAACTCCTGTGTTCTCTTCAGTAAAATTGTTGCTTTTCCAAAAGGAGTTTGGTTTGGAAAGACCAATATTTGGCTTACATAACGGTTGTTTCCCATTGAAAAAGAGCGTATGACAGCAAGGCAAAATTGTGAAAATAATAACAATAATGTAAATGCACACTTAAATGATAACCCCTGTCTATGGATAACTATCTCTCTCATCCAGAGATGTTTCTATGCCTTACAGCTGTTAACACTTAATAACTTTAGATCATAAAGCCCCCTTTAGAAAGAAAACAATAAGAAAAGAAAAAGCAAAGATATACTCTCATGCATCTTGTCTGTGTTTCAAATATGTGGTATAAACAGCAAATATGTTCATCCTCACCTTGTTAATACATTTGTGCTGGTCACTGAGAACACCGTTGTCCTCTTCCTCCTGCTGCTGCTGCTCCTCTGCATGCTGCCTGTCCTCTTTGCCTTGTTTTTCCTGAGCGAAGAGCCGGCGCCGGCCCGCTTTGACCTGAGCCTCCAGCTCCTTCAGACGGTGGTGATACACTCCATTAGTGCGGTGGTGCCCTGTCGCCCCTCCCACTATCCCACCTACTAGCCCATTCTTAGGCTCATAGCGTGGCAGCACCAGCGCACTAGGCGCTGAGGAGTCCGAGAGGCCCTCCAGAGGGCCCCGGCGCGACTCCAGGTCCTTTTTCTCCTGCAGCACCTCGGCCTGCAGTCGGAGGCGCTCCTCGGTGCTCAGTGAGTCATAGGAGAGGATGTACTGGAGGTAAGCCTCCTGCAGCTTGGCCAGCCGGTCTTGCGCTGACTTAGGGATGCGCAGAAGATCGGCCAGCTTGGTCCACTTCTTCAGGTCCATCACCTGCTGCATGCCGCCCATGTCGTTGATGAGCTGGAAAAAGCGCGACAGGTCCACTTCACAGCCACCTGTGCAGAGCAGACAGACAATGAGAGGGTTAATTTAGGGTAAACATGAGGAGTAAGCTCAGTGTAACAGTTCCAATAGGACTACATATTTCGCTAACATTAAAACCAATTGAAGGTGAAACTTTCCCACACCTTTTTGCTCTGTAACAATTAAGCAAACTTGGCAACTTAGCTCATTAATTTGCTCGCTAAGGTAAGGCTAATAGTAGCAAAATGCTTGTCAAGCTGTTAGCTAATTATTGGTGTATATTAGGTACTTATTTAGCAAGCATTTTGCGGACAGTATCTAAATTAAGATGTGAACATATATTGTTGTAAGGAGAAAGCTGACTGAAGCACCAAACTTGCTCAACTGTCACTGGAGAACAAGGTAAAAAGAGGCAGGTGTTAGGAAGGGTAAATGGTCATCTTCAATAACAGAAATTCTGGCCCATTTAGCACTGCTGTGTGCACACAGAAAGTTGTCAAGTTTCACTTGGTTTGGGAAGAGAAAAAGCCCACAGAAATAAAATCAAACGAACAAGACTGCCATCTTGGAGCATCTGCTCCTTTGGCTAAACAAGCCATTTCGTTCATGCCAGTTCATTTTATTTGAAACGGCCAATTGAGCTATCACCTTTCAAAATGATCTGTGCGGTCGTGGTGCCAAACCAACACAAACTCTGCTAATGTAGAGCTGATCTGCTGGGCACAGTAAAGGAAGTCATTTGGAACCAGTGTATCCTGGCTGGCTGAAGCCACTCCACTGGCTCGCTAGCTGCCAGCTCTCTCTGGCTAACAGTCATACACTAACTGTACTCACACTGGGCTAATCTGAATACAGCTGGATGCAAAGGCAACAAACACAGCACAGAGCAGCAACAGAAACCAGTGCGACACTAATAAAATTCAGCATGAACGGGGTGCATACAAAAACTCACACATACACTTTGTGTCTAAACTGTGGCCGTTTAAAGGCTCATAAAATGCTGATGTCATTGTGAGAAATGGAAGGTGACAGGACAATCTGGGGGAAATATTGTTTTTGTGGCCCGTCGGGCTCCTCGCCAAGTTGTTCCACATTGTTATTGTCATCTATAAACAGGAAGATAAAATAGGGCGGAGTGCGAGTAAAGTTTTCAGAGCAGCGCTGATGCCAATGGAAGTAGCAATAGTTGTGATACTTGCTGGCTTTATAGAGTCCAACATGTGTGACAAATCAAAGTTTAAAAATGCAGCAGTCTGACAAGGTAAACATCACTTTTTTTTTGCACATTTTGTACATAATCTTCCTTTGATGATTCTTCTGTATCTAGTTTGTCCCTTTCTTATCTTTACATTCAAGACAGCTGTGGGAGAGAAACATCAACAAGTGTTGACAGCGCTGAGAGGAGGCCTCAGTTTGGAACAAGGTGTCTGGGTTTAATTCAGTCCTGTAAAATCAATAGCTCTGGTCCTCTGTGGCAGTCTGCAGGAAGAAACCTGTGGCTTATTGCTCAGTGAATTCAATCAATTCAGAAAAGAGTTCTGTTCACTACATTGCCTTGTGTATAGTCACACATATACTCATATATGAAGGGATGTAACAATATATCATGATAAAAAAAATGTCTCAATACTGTATCAGACCATGATAATATCTACCGTGATATTACGTGTTTATTTTTATTTCATTATTTTTATTTATTTAATAAAAAGGACTTTTAATGATCGCTGCATTGTTTTAGTTTTGCAGCTGTACATACATGATTCAAGCATTCATTGCCAAACACAATTCATAGCGATTGTTTGTACATGCTTGGACTATGGCTTCTAACTTAATCTTGGGGAAAATATAGGGAATAAAGGGAAAAAATTAATTTTATACCAACAAAAATGCTGTACACATCTATTCTGTCTATTCTATTCATATTTGGTTGATTTTGGAAGCAAGTTTCATCTGATTTCAAGAAGAATCTGACCAGGTGGCGGGCATTAAGAACAACTGCATAGAAAGAGCCAATCTTCATACGGATGGTCTTGTTTGTTTATGTGGAGCCACTAATAATAACATGAGACTGTTTAATAACCAGTTAAATACTCATTGTAGTAGCTTTAATCGGGACATTTCTTCAAGCTGTCGTTTGTTTTTTAATACTGTGATAAAAAAAAAAATCATGTCATTTGACTTTTTATCATGGTACCTTGAGTTTTTGGGATCTTTACATGCCTACATATTTGAGTCGGACATTTTCTTTGAATTTTTTTACTCTGTCATGGGATTGGAATTGCCGAGTATTTTTGTTGGATTGGGATTGGACAGGAGTGAAAATCAGCTCTACTATATATATGTGTTTGTCTCACTCACCAATGACAGGTGGCTCATCCATGGTAATGCCCTGAGATTTGAGGTGCTTGCGGATGCAGGCCAGCCGCTGCACGTTGGGGCCCCAGCGCCGGCCCAGCATGTGGATCCTCTGCAACTGTGTAACAAAACGCATCTCCTCGCTCAGCTTGCACTCCGGCCGCCAGTCTGGTGGCGGGACCACACGGCACATGCCGGCCGCCTCGGCCTGTTCCCTCACCGCATCCAAGTACACCAGGGGGTCCAGGAACTCCCGCGGCACTGGCCGGAAGACGGGGACTTCACCCAGCGCTGCCCAGCCCTCTGGCCTGCTCCGCTGGCGCTCCCACTCCTTCTCCTGTTCGCGCTCCTTCTGGCGCGTCATCTCTTTCTCTCGCTCCCACTCCTTGTCACGGTCAGCAGGCCGCGGCGCCGCCGGTTTTAGCTGTCCAGCGTTGTTGGTGGAAGCGAGCGGGGAGGAGGTGGTGGAGGAGGACACAGAGGTTTGTTGGGGGTCTGAGGTAGTGCTGGCACGACTGGGGTTCTGTGGCTGATTCTGGCCTGATGAAGGGGAGGAAGAGGATGAGGAGCTCCGACCATGAGACCTGCTCTGCTGCTGCTGTGCTTGTCGAATCAACATCAGCTTGCCGGCCGATGCCCGCTTGGGTCGCTGGTTCATCGGCTCCGTGTTGGCTGCTGGTGTAGAGGGAGTTTTTTGAGGTGGTGGAGTAGGAGGTGGAACTGGGGTTGCGGAGGGAGTTTGTTTAGGAGAGGGGGGTGTTTCTGATTTGTGTCCATTAGAAATTGGAGTGGTAGGGGTGGTGGTGGTTTTTGTGGCAGCTTTCTCTTGATTGGCCACCTTCTTGCTGCTGCTGCGTGTCTCCAGAGGCGTAGTTTGAAGCTTGGCCTTCTTGGCCTCATTACCAGTGGTTTTGGCTTTCTGCTCGATAACCCCCGTCCCCACTGAGTTGAGCACCACTTCCAGACGCCGCTTGGAGTTACGCAGTCCCTCTCGACCTGAGCACTCCCCCTGGCCCTGCTGGCGCTGGCTCTGTCTTTGTCCATCCTCCTTGGCCAGGGTGTTGTGCCGCTGCCCATTTAGCCTGCCGTTGAGGCGGGCGCCGGCAGCCACGTTGTGCAGCCCATTGGATAGTAGCACCTGTTTGCGGGTTTTTGCATTGCTGTGGTGGGCTGGTGCCGCTGCTTTTCCTGAGTTGGCCAGCCCATTGCTGGCTGCTGGCTGGCTGTGCTGATTGTGATTGTTCGCTGACGATGGTGCCGAGGCGGCGCTGTTGTGTTTGTTGCTGCTGCTGAGTTTGGTTTTCTTGCCCAGTTCTTTCTGTTTGGCTTTGGTGTATGTGACGTGGCCCTTGGACACGGTGGCTGTGTACTTCTTCACAGTTTTGGACGGCAGTCGGAAGTCGCGGCTCTTTTTGGCACCACCAGCAGCTTGTGCCGAGCCCGCCCGCGTCAGCCCGTTCACTTTAGAGACCTAAGGTCAACAGAAAAGTGGGAGAGAGATGGTACACATTAGAAGAGTAGGATAGCAATCATGTACATGAAGTAATAGAGAAATATTTTGGAAAGCAAGAATCTTTGCTGTAAGTGCTAATAACGCCTATAAGGATAGTTCAGATTTTTTTGAATGGAGTGTATGAGGTGACCACTGATCGTCAGTGTCATATCTACAGTAGATGGTGGTCGACATGCCTCCAGTTTGAAGAAGCAGCAGGAGTACCGGTATAGGAAGCTAAGCAATGTACTACCATGGACAGGGTCAGCAGCAAAACATATTTTAGCCTGTAAGTATGTGCTGTATTAAGAATATTTTCACGGCTTTACCTCACTTTCAGACATCCATTATTGATGGAGAACCGCCATGATATAAGCCAAATACTGTTCTCTCTCTAAATAAACCAGACTCCATGGGAAACATCTGTAGCTTTACCTCACAGAACACAGGAACTGCTGGTTTACCACAACACCTTTGTGTTTGTTTGTGTTATTGAGTGACTTTGGTGAATCCAAACTATCCTTTTAAAACCTAGCAGTCACACAATAATAGAAACAAAATAATGGATCAAGGCACCGATAGACCAGCAACTACCATGTTCTCTAAGGTAGAACAACTGACTTTGGCTGTGGACTTTGCTTGGTTTGGAGAGAGCTATATTTGGCTTGTATAAAAGTGGTTTCCCATTGGAAAAGGCTGTCTGACAGCAAATTAAAGCTGTGAAAATATTGTAAATACAGTGTACACTTGAAGTGATACTAATTGTTTTTAGGTGGACCTTTTTTAAGTAGCTAAAATGCATTTTGTTGCTTCCCCTGTCCACAGAAGTACACTGCTTAGCTTCCCTGCTTCTTCTTCAAACTGGGCATGTGCTGACCTGTATCTGCTGTAGGTAATACACTGACCATCCATAAATACGTCATACAGTCCCCACATCAAATATCCAAACTGTCCCCTTCAAATCTCTGAAAGAATCCTGTTTGATCAGATCTCTGAATGCTGCAAAGTTAAAAATACTAATATATTAAATATAGAAAAAAAACTCCCAAAATGTACCCACACACAGACACAATTCTATAATCAGACAGCATGAGAAGACACATGCAGGGGCGTGGGCGTACCCACACTCCACAATGAAGAGGACCAGAATTCAGATGCTCGCACTGCAGTAAAACATTTGGCCAGTCAGACCAGAGCTATTTGTGGAAACCTACGCTATTCATTAGAGAACCAATCAACTGTCTTGATTACTATACTTTCAGACTCGGTACACTCCTGTAAACTGCAGCTCAAACTGCTGTCAACACAAAGGCTGAGATTTAGAAAAGGATATGTGCAAACCAAAACCAAAACCACTACATCCCGAGATAAACAACACTTTAGAGAGGGTAGAAAAAAAAAAAGGACATGGTGGAGACATGAGAGGGAAAGCAGGGATGGCTTCATGGTTTCTGCTAGCAGATGGCTGGACAGTATGAGGTAGGAGGTGGGGTCATTGGAATGGAATAAAATCCCATCCGGGCACATAAAAACAGCCTTTTATTTGCCATGGGTTTCTTTAAACGCTGTAATTCAATTTTTGTGCTATGAATAAAGCTCCTGCGTATATGTTTTGTGTGTGTGTGTGTGTGTGTGTGTGTGAGAGAGAGAGCGATAGAGAGAGACAGGGAGCCAGTGTGTATGTGCACATGATTGTGTGTGAAGTCTTTGAGGCCCCCAGCTGTAGATCAGAGGTTTGGTACAGTGGTGTCTGGTTCCATGGCTGGCTCACTGGCTACAGCTGTGGGAAGAAACATGGCCGCCCTTTTACTCAGTGCAAAGAGCTCTACAGCTGGGTCACTACATGTTAAAATCCACTGTTTAAAAAAAAAATAAATTGTGTATAGGACTCTTTCACTCCATTGCTTCATTTTCCTCTGTATGCATTTCTAAGAATATCCCCTCTTCCTCTCCCTCCTCGTCTCTGTTGTTTTCATGGCCCACTTTCAGAGCTGCCACGAGTTTCTCATTCCCTTTTTCCTTCTCTTCCTTCTCCCTTCTCCTTGATTGGTCTCTGTATGTGAGGAAGAGGACTCTACAGTGTTAAGAGCTTTTTTTAGTAATAAGAGAATTTAGTTGCAAATATCTGAATGTGTTGACCTGGAGGTCACCTTTCTGTAGTTGATGGTCAAATAACAAAAAGAGAAATCAAACTGGGAATGTTTAATATAGCAACATAATTATACTCAGCAAGTTTGTGAATTTCAGATTGATTTGTTCATTAGCTTCCCTGTGCCTTCCTCTGTCCTGTGTTTGGAACCATATATTCCAAAAAGACATGAGTGAACTTTTGCCTGTTTGGCCAAAATAGTTCAGTATGTTCAGTGTAAGGTCTTTTTCTTTTTGATTAATAACTCTGGATTAGTTAAGAATTCACATGTCCTCTCTTTTTCATTTGATCCATACAACATTTTCATCCCACGTGACACTTATGCCGCTCTGGTTCTCAACTCACATTGAAAAATGTGCTTATCCTTCTGCTGTTATTTTCAAATATCTAAATAATTTGTACAAACCAGGGGTAGACATGCTTGTACACAAGCCATCATGAAGCCCTGATAATCATTAGAAAACTACAAACTAAACTAAACTGAAAATTTGCATCTCATCACATTTTTCTACCATTTATCTCCAATATCTGTGTGTCTTTCTGCACAGAGCAGCTGGAAGTGAAAAACAGAAGAAAGAAAGAAAGAAAGAAAGAAAGAAAGAAAGGAGGGGGGATGGAGGAGATGGAGTTATCAATCACAGTCGGGGCGCCACAGGAGGGAGGTGACAGCCGGCCCATTGACAGGTTTGCCTTTGAAGGGCTCTCGTGTCACACTTGTGTGAGTGTGTGTGTGTGTGTGTATGTGTGTGTATGTGTGTGTGTGTGTGTGTGTGTGTGTGTGTGTGTGTGTGTGTGTGTGTGTGTGTGTGTGTGTGTGTGCGTGTGCGCATGTATTGTGTCGTGTTTGTCTCAGGTGGCGGGGGGGTTCGACACAAAGACCAGGCCATTAAAAGATAAGGGGGGACTGAAACCTAACCCTTCCTCCGTCAATCATCGGCCCCAGCACACACACAATGGAAAAACACAAGGTGACAGGGAGAGAGGGAGGAAACAAGGGGTGAGGAGAAGACAGAAAGACTGAAACAGAGACTTCAGCTACAATGTAAGTGGATAAATGAAGGCTGACACAGAGATTGTGATTTTACTTGTTACGTAAAGGCATATTATGCAACATTTTCCTAAAACAATGTATAGACTGATATAAATGAAATCCCAGTATTTTGCTGTGCTGTGGAGGCTTTACCAACCCAAAACTTTGGTATTTGACGTCCCGGGAATGAGACTGAACAGTAAACCATCTTTCTGGTGCATTTACAAACAGCTTGGAACTTTTGGTAATTAATTAGTAATTAGTAAAATTCTTCCAAGTTAAAATTTCTAGTGCTTTATTAGTTCAATGTAGGGCTGCAAATAATGATCATTTTCCACTATCAATTATAATCTGCTCAATCCATTTTCTCAGTCCATTAGTATGTAGATGCAAATGTTAGAAAATGGTGAAAAATGTTGATCACCTAACATCCACCCCCAATGTCGTATCAACTATTCACATTTAAGAGACTGTATATTTTTCTAAAAAAACAGAAAGACTCAAAATGATTCATCAATTATCAAAATAGTTGGCAATTAATTTAAAAGTTGACAACTGATTATTCAAGTAATCATTCAATGTGACAGATTTAGTGTTGCACTGATACTAAAATAGTAACTAACTGCTAAAGCAGCAGTTGCTCAGACAGCTGCTATATTTGTCCGGCCTCAGTTTGCTGACAAAGCGTTGAATCGGAGAGAGACACTGTCATGACTGCGTCCTGCCACAGGAGGGCTCAGAGGACCAGCTGTCTACAGGGGGGGGGTGTGGGGGCTTGGCAAGTCTCTCTCACTTTTCTCTCTTTAATTATTTGGTCTGGTGGAAAAGGAGGATGGCAAGAGAGTGATGATGAGAGGAGGACGAGGAAAGCGATGGGAGCTAAAAGGAAGGAAGGGAAAGAAAGAAATAGGTAAAAGGATGTGGAAATTCACTCCTGTTTACAGCCACTGGCGGAGAGAATTCAGGCAGAAATGAGCAGGACGATGAACAGAACAAGAAAGACGCTGAAGCCAAAGGGAAAAAATAGAACACACACACACACACACACACACACACAGGCAGGCAGGCAGTTCTGGAGTGGATTTCGGTCGCATGTGAGCGGGGAAGGAGGAGGGAAGGGGGAGGGAGAGGGAGGTGGGTCTAGATGACATCATGTGTTGCTATAGCCCAGCTGAGGCCTGGCAGGAAGATTTTTAACAGGCAACATCTGCAGGAGCTGGCCCTGAGAAGACGAGGGGGGAGAGACAGACAGACAGACAGACAGAGAGAGAGAGAGAGAGAAGGCCAGCCAGAGGATAAGAAGAAGACAGGAGAAAGTTTAACCCTTGCAAAGCCCTGATGACTGACAAAAGAAAGGAGATGGAGAAGAGATATTCTGTTTGTCTGACACATTTACACACAACTGTAATATGTAAGTACACATCGGAGGTGTACAAGAGCTGTGATTGATAAGCTTTTGTCTTTTCTCCAACATCTTTCTGTTTAAGTGAAGACATTGTGAGGCAATTTGAAGAAATGCTCAGTAATGTGTCTCCATTGTGTTTCCATTAATAATCCAATCACCAATCGTTTCGCATGTTTTGGAATTGTCCAGCAACCCATTCCCATTAGCTAGAGATAGTAACAAAAATAAAATCAATACTGTGTTTTGAGATGGATTATAGTTTTGCCACTATATCTTTAAGAAACATTCCAAACAAAATCGCTGCGGAAAGTACCTTCTTTAGTTTTAAGTTTTACTGAGCAAAAAAACAGACTGATTTTGATGCTTTGTAACAAAAGCTTTTAAATGACAAAATAATTTTATTGTAAAAAATGTACAGGATATTTATCCACCGTTTTACAGCGTCTCTACTAAAGACGAGGACTTTATCAGTTAAATGCAAACCTTTAAGCAGGTGCAAACTGACTCTCTAGTGGTATTATCACACTCTTTTTAATTTTGTTTTTGTGATTTATTTGCTTAATGGGTTAATACTGAGTTTATATGCGTTTTGGCTGGATAAATGTCATAAAACCAAAGTCTTTTTTCATTTCCTTTTAGGACTGGATGGACCAAGACTCTGATGTTGTCTTTGGATGCCTCTCTTTCCTCCTGGGACTACTGGGAATGTGACCCTAAACACAAAGTTAACATATGGGCTGTGCTGTATTGCCTCTGGTCTGTTCAGTTCTTTAATAATGTTGTGTTCCACTAAAAAAGTCATTTCCAGCGCAAACCTTCTCCTCACCATAATGGTCTCTAGGACCAGAAGAGTGAAATAATAGAAACACTATAAATTTGGGCGTGTAATGAATGTGTGACACAGCTTGATAGCGTGTGACACACATCCATCAAGTGCTATGGTGGTGCGATGACAATCAACGGGTTAAATCCTATGCTGAACTATAAATCAATTCCTATGCAGGAGTCATTTACGGCACGACTGGCGGAACACCTTGACGGCGAGGCATAAATCCAGCTTAAGCCTTCTTTCCCCTCTGCTGTCTTATTAGGGCGCAATGCGATGCGGCCCTGGGCAGGTTGACTTTTAAGCAGCTAGAGAAAGGTCACTACAGCCTGACACTAATAACACACACAACGCAAGAAACCTCTTTTTATAAAGAAACAGGGAGACATTTACATACACAGGGTTTCTTACATCTGTTCCAAAGTCAAATTCAAGCACATTTCAAGAATTTTCAAGATGTATGTTCAAGCTTTTCCAATGAAATACAGCCCTACTAAATTACATATCTATATAAATATACACTCAAATATTATTTATCTTAATTTTTCTATTATTCTCACATTAAATCAGATGTTAATGTGAATGCTATATGAGACTTATTTCAAGACAATGCTAGCAAAAATAACTAAAAATAACTACAACATTCAACTGAGCATGATTACACAGAATTATGTGTATGCAACAATAAAAATATTAGAGATTATTGGTTCAACTGGTTTTGTTTTGAGTTGTTAGAGTGATCAATACATATTTTTTTTCCAGAGACGCATTTAAAACTAAACTAAAACAACATTATAACTAACACAAATTTAATCCAATCATTTTTTAAGCTCTGTCAAAATTGTATTTAGGGCATTTTATGGCCTAAAATTCAGATTATCGACTTTTTAAGGACTGCAGAAACCCAGAAGGGCGACAAATTAAAGGAAAATGCAACAAAGTTTCATGTTTCATCTGTCTGTAAGCAAACTGTGAAGTCAGGTAGTGATTTATTATGAAAGTAATGCAACTGCAATTGCTAGTACTTAATCCAAAATTCAAGCACTTTTAAAACCTTAAATAAAACATTGCATTAAAGCAAGCATACAGTAACTGTTTAATCACAGCAAAAGAGGCTTGTCACAAAAGGACGGAGAGAAACACATTCTGTAATCTAAAATGAACACTTCATTTTTTGTTATCTTTTGTAATCTTGTACATGCTGTAGTATTGTGTTTGAGGTTAATTGAGGATGGCAGAGGACAAACAGCTAAACAAGAAAGTGCCGAGTCCTTTTCAAATGATGCCGAGTCGGCTAAACAGTCTCCACGCCCCACCTGCACTGCTGCTGCTGCTGCTGCTGCTGCTTTGCTGACATCTCCACTTTTGTTATTTAATTAAAACAGGATAGAATCATATTGTTTTATAAAAAGGTCCTGTTACGGGCGCATGTATTTTGTTGATACAAGCCGCTATTAAATTTGGGAGAAGTGAATCACGGTGAATTGAATTATGATAATGCCTTTACCCTCCGGTTTTACACACAGAACCCCGAGTTCGTTTTTACGGCTACATAATCACTTAACCTTTTATATGGCTTAGCCTGTATTTTCACAGTTGGTCGTGTGTGTAAATGTGTGCGTGTGTCTCGAACACACACATGGTTAACACACATACTGTTCATGCTAATTGAAGGGAGAGGGAGGAAAAAAAAAAGGCACTAATCCTTCCAAATGATTGGAGCCATGTTGTCAAGGGCAAGATCCGTCTGTTTGACACAGGAGCACAGAGAGACGGAGAGAGTGGAGCATGAAGAGAAAGAGAAAATGAGTGAAAGAGACAGAGAGGAGGGACGGAGATATAACGAGAGAAAGGTGTAAAACACACACACACACACACACACACACACACACACACACACACACACACAGGCATATATAACACAGTCTTAGAAATAAAAGTCCTGACTAGAGCCATATAGGGGTCGTCTGCCTGTTCCTGTAGAAGAACCATTTTTGATTCCTGGTTGAACACCTTTTACACACAATCTGTCAAAGGTTCTACCCTGAAAACCCTACAAGAGGTTCTACAGAGAAATCTTCTATGGTAAACTGGTTCCACCTAGATCCCTCTCTAATCCCTTTTCCACCAAACAAACTCTGGTTCATGAACCGGTTCTTTTCAACATTCTTGGAACTATGGTGCTATCCAGTGAAGCAGCCTGCATTTCCACCATTGCAAATAAAGGATGTCATCAACAGAGGGCGTTGCACGGCGCTCAGCAACCTGTAGAACATGACAGGTTAACATGCTAATTTTTGGTTCTAGCTGTCAACCAATTTTTCAGGTTCTAAACCAATTTAGTTTTGGTGAAACGGCTAAAAATTAGGTGCTTGAACCGGAATAGGTCTGGGTCCACGTTGGTGGAAAAGGGGGTTCCATATAGGGTTCTTTGGCTTGTCCTTATTTGAGAACAGTTTTTGGTTTGTAGTAGAACCTTTCTTGGAACCCACTTGGAACCCTTTTAAGGCCCTTTTCCACCAAAATAGCGTTTGCTCTTGACTGGTTCTGTTCAAGATTCTTGGAAGTTGGATGTCATCTTGTGAGTTTCTTGTCTTCTAAGGGTTCTATGAAGAACCATACTGTACTCTAATGATGAGACAAAAAATCATGAGAATTCACAGAATTCATATTATGGTTGTCCATCATTTTAACAACCTATGATTGTTTAAAGTGAGAGAACATCAACAGTGTTGAACCATGATGCTTTCAACAATACTTGAAGAATTTTTTCTCCCAAAAGGTTTTTTTAAATTGAACCCCAGTCTTACAAAGAGCCTTTGACGCACCTTTTCTTCAAAAAAGGATTTTCCAGAAGCAAATGGATCTGGGTAGAAACTCAGCCCTTCACGAAGAACCATTTTGGAACCCTAATTTCTAAAAGTGCATGACAGGAGTCAAAAGAATCTCGCAGGGTGCCGACAGCCAATTGAAAGAGGAGAAAAAGAGAGTCGAGGAAGGGAAACAGAACAAAGACGAGTGAGTAAGTGAGGCTCAAGTTTGTCTTGGCAGGCAGTCGCTCTCATTGAGATTCATTGTTGGTTTTACAGGACAATTCAAGCCACTTTAAAAACCTGAAGCATATGCCGGAGTCTGCATCGGCAGCAGCGCATTACAGCAGCAGCAACAACAACAACAACAGTGGATGGAGACTGGCATTCAACAGGAAGGAAAAGGACGGGGGAGGAAATGGAAAAGAAGACAGAAAGGAAGCTAACTGAGCCTCAGCAGACAAGTGCCTCTGACTGATGTGATCATAAGAATGTCAGTTTTCTGGCTTAAAACCACCTCTCTTCCTCCTCTTCCTCTTTTTCTTTCACTTTGTGGGTTTCCTTGAAACCTGCTTAGTGCCACAGAGAGGGAGGCAGGCATTCACAGCCCCTAGCCAGCTACTACTAAATATAGCTGCAGTCACGGCAGGCCAAAACACAATCATTACTCTCCCAGACACAATGGATGGAGGAGGAGGAGGAGAGGAAGAGAGGAGGAAGAGAAGAGAAGAGAAGAGAAGAGAAGAGAAGAGAAGAGAAGAGAAGAGAAGAGAAGAGAAGAGAGTGAAAGAAAGAGCATGGAGGCAAAGGAGCACACCAGCAATAAAAAGAAAGTATAGGAGGGAGACAAGCAAGTCGCAGGAGTAGTTAGGTGAAGTCATTGAGAGGAAGATAAAAAGAGGATGTGGCAGATGGGTAAATGAAAAGAAGAGTCAAGAGAGGGGGGGTGTTTCAAACGGGCATAATAGCCAAACAAGCATGCTGCACCTCCAGCCTGTTAACGCAGAATATTCCACTGCATCTCCAGCTAATGCAAACCACACAAGTTTCCCTATAGGAGAATACTTTCCCTGCACGCTGCTGTCACATTTTCCGAGCTTCTCTTTTCCTTTCTGTGTGATATTTAGCAGGTTACAGCTTTGTCATCTAGTTGAAATTCCAGTAACACTTTACAATAAGACTCCCGTTATAGATGGTTTATAATTGCTGTAAACACTATCAATCACTAATAAGCTAAAGCTAATAACACATTAGATAAAGAGATTAAAATTCATAATTACAAGAGAAGGATGACTTTTGTCAGTTATGTTAGTAATTCTGGTATCTTGATTTATCAATGATTTATGAACCCAATTAAAAACAATTCTAAAGCATTAATAAATAATTTTAAGGGTAGTCTAATTGTAAAATGGTACTGAAATTCCATTACTGGATACTCCTTGCCGTACGCTACCTGTTTGCGTAGCTCCTCAGCAGCTCTCCTCTGTGGCAGCCCGTTGGCTGAGCCTCGACCCGCAGCCAAGGCCTGCTGCTCCCTCGCGTGCTCCCGTGCCTCTGCCCGCTCGCTGCGCTCCCTCAGGAGGGGCGGAGGTGGAGGCGGAGGAGGTGGCAGTGGCGGGGCAGGCGCATCCCTGCCGTGAGATCCTGCCTTGGGCCTCGGGCTCTCCCTGGTCCCTGCTTTACCGTGGCTGTTGAACACTGGCGGAGAAACAGAGCAGTCAGGTGTGATGCTTTTTATGATTCTTGATTCATATTGAATATGAGGACAGAGGAAACACATATATTTAATAGAGCTACACATATGGAAGTCCATTTCTTCGAGCAAAAGACACAAATATTCCCATGTTAAGTCGGAATGGGTATTGAGAATTGGTACTAAACGATAACTGATACCTGACTGGCTAATACCGAACTATTGAAAAGCTCCTGGACAAACAATACTGCTATCAGTATTTACATAACATTACACAAACAGCTGGCAGGGCAAAAAACTGTTCAATATTTTCACATCTTCTCATGTCATATCTTTATTTTTTGCACCAAATTATTGTGAGTGGTATCAATAAAAGTATTGGTATCAATTAGCAGTATAGATATCAGTGTCAATAAAATCCTAATGATACCCATCCCAGTACCCATGGTAAGTCATTATGAAATAAAAATTTGAAACTATGGAGATAAAAAGTCAATATTATGAGTTAAAACATCAAATTATGACAAAAAGTCAAAATTAAGAGATTGAAATTATAACATGTCACAATTATGAGTTAAAAAGTCATAATTATAAGATAGAAATGGACTTTACACCTCATAATTGTCTTTTTAACACAATTTTTTTAAATTTCATAATTATGACTTAAATTGGGGAGATTTTTTTTTTCTTTTATTTGCAGAAATGGGCTTCCATAGCTACATGAGGTACCGCTGACCTCTTCATCTAATTTCGTGACCTTGGGGTTCCTCTTAGTGTTTGAGCTCAGTGTAGCAACAGGACAGACTGTTGTGATTTTGGAATATACTGTATACATAGCACATGTTCTGTAACCTGGTATAAATTCCTCATGTGCACAACAAGTCAAACATAAATAAATAAAATAACAAATTAAGCCACTGTAAAGAAAACAAGACACTGTGGAAAGTTGCTATAAGGTAGCGAGGTAAGTCCTTAATAGGATGTATACTGTGCTTTTTCAGGCTACCGTCTACTTATGCCAATGCCAATATGCGGGCATAAGTCTCAATACCCCCCTGTAGTGCAGAATGGCTTATAAACCTCTGGCACCAAACCACAACGACCAAGTGGAAAAGCCCGGACAAACATTGGAGTGACAGGCTTTTGGCTGGCTTATAGCCTCCAATCAGTAAAATATGCATGATTTAAGGCGTATATGAAAACGTCTTTATGCTACATGTCAATGAACCTGTTCAAAATGGACGCGGACTACATTGGCCCCCGGGGATGATGCTAACCGAGTCGAACGGGAGCGAGGCAATTAACATACACATTCAATAGCTCTCTCTTCAGCCTTTATGAGGTTCAATTTAAAGTTTCATGGCATCTTAATATCAACAGGCAACGGGCTGTGTGGAAAGAATGACAGCACACACAGAGCATTTACAGCACGCATGCAACACACAAAATATAGTCTGTTGTCAGACGACACGTATGTGCATTTGTTAGCATCAGCGTGTGTGTCTTTCTGCAGAAGCGTCTGTGTGTCTTGGGCTCCTGGCTCAATGAAAAATTAGAGAAATCCTGACATTTTGAGAGGTGAGCTAAGCAAGAAACTGAGCCCAATAAAAGCTGTTTAATTTAGCTATGTCAACATGGCACAAGGCCAAGCGAGAGAGACGGAGCACTGATGAATGGCCCACAATGTGGGACCATTCCCGTCTCTCTTTACCTCCCAGAATAAAATGTTTCTCTCTCTTTCACCAGTTCCATTTCTCTTTTCCTCAGCCGCCCCCCCTCCTCCTCCTTAAGAGCCCATATAACCCTGCTCCTGCTGGAGAGTGGCCCACGCTGCATATTAAAGTGTCACGTTTGACACCAATCTTAATACTGCAAAATGTACCAAGGTGTGTGCGTGTGTGTGTGTGTGCTCTTGATAGCCAACACAGCAAAAACACCGTCTCAACACTGGAGCAATGACCCAGTCTTGACTGTGTGTGCACACACCTACATGTGTAAACGTCCCTTTCGATGTCCTTAACCCCCTCATCTCTATTGTCCCCTACAAAGTATATCTGCCTGTTTTCCCTCTTATCTATTTATTTAGCATATCACTGCAAAGGCGCCAAGCTGCTTTGCAAACAGTGTTGGTATATGAGATAAGAAATGGAGACTAAGCTGTCCTCATGCACACAACAAGCCTGGATTTGTTCAAACAGGTTTCACTATCCTACAATTCTTGCTTCTTATACAGATAAATGCATCTGTCAGACTTCAGGGAAAAAAATGTGCTTTTGCATGCCCCCCTTTTTGAACAACTTCACAATTTTCAAACATGTAAGCTAGTTTGGATCAAAAATAGTTAATAAAATAAAAGTTAATATAATAATAATAATAAGCATCAGTGTCCTTAGTACCCAAACACTTACTGAGTCAAAGAAAAGATGATGTATGACAGTGGTAAACATGGCCCTGTCCCAACTTTTTCGGAACATGTTGCAGGCATTAAATTCAGAATGGGTTTATATTTGCAAAAAACAATTAAGTCAATCAGTTTGACCATTAAATATACTGTCTTTATACTCAATTCAATTAAACATAGATTAAAATGTTTTTGCAAATTGCTGAACTCTGCTTTTATTTACATTTTACACAGCATTCCATCTTTTTTGGAACTGGAAAGAAAACTGTCGACACACCATTTATCCTGAGTTTCTAGAGTTGTGTGTTTTTACAGACACAAAGAATTCTTAATATGTCATATTTCTTAAAGGGAGTTGGATGTAATACTTTCCCCAGAGAGCGCAGAGAGCTTTAGTTTGATTCAAACTGCTAATGTGTAGCACATTTTTTTTTTACATTTTGTCAGGACTACAGATAAAAACAAAATCTTGCCGTATCTCCCTTTGGCTGTCACTAATCTTGCAGTGCCACTTTTAACTTTAACAAGGCACCCATGGATATGTGCATATGTGCAGTTAATGTTTCAAGCTGCAGCTACAGATGTTCTTGAAACAACGAGAGACAAGTATACGTATCTACAGTATGTGAGTGTGTCGGGGTGGTGGAAACCATCAGTGAACGATACAAAGGCAGTGTACAGTTCTCCAAGAGTTCAGTGGGAGCAAATCTATGGACCTCTCTCCTCCCTGGTTCTCCCTTAATCCCACCAGGCTCCCTCTCCTGTCTGTCTCCTCCTCCACATTCCACTTGAGAGGATGACAGAGGAAAGAGCTGAGCAAAGCGTTCACCTTTTGAACCTTTCTGGCGGCAATTCTACACACTAAAAGGAGGGAGGGAAAAGAGTCAGGGAGGGCGAAACAGGAGGAACTATGAAATCTAGCCCTTGTTTCATGGGGAAATGCCTGGCCGGAAGGATTGTATGTCTCCGAAGTCTGCCAGCAAAGGAGGGCCTTCAGGTTAAAACTGTTTCTCTTTTGCTCAGTAACAAAACTGGAGGCCAAAAACTAAAAAAATGGATATACCATTTTGTCAATTTTTATTCATGATTGAGCCCTGAGAGTTTGATTTTCTTAGTTAAAGCGTTATTTGTTACAAGGATTTTCTAAATTCAAGTGTTATTTTTCTGGATATCAGAAAAAAAAATCACTTGATTACAGGAAGATTTTTGCAGCGTACTTGTTTCAATAGTCATCAATGTTGGGATTATGAGCGAGTCTCTTCTCACAGGCTCAACTGCATGCATGCAATTTCCTAAATGTTGTGCACAAGTGTGTGTGTGTACATTCATGCACATGTCTATGTGCCCCAAGGGGTGTACGTATGCAGTCACTGCGTTGTGTGTATGCGTGTGTGTATGCGTGTGTGTGTGTGTGTGTGTGTGTGTGTGTGTGTGTGTCGAGGGCCCCGGCCAGCTGTTGCAGTGTGCATAAACACCTTGTTAGGGCTTAGCAAGCTAAGTGTTAATTGGGGTGGAAAGAGTCGATGTGCTGCTCTGCTGTCCCATGTGACTTACTCAGTCTCTGCAGTGGAAAACAAGAGCGCAAACTTAGGAAATTGCTCACGTTTACACACTAAGAGGGATACACACACACACAGACACACACACACACACACAAGTACTACTACTCTGTCTTCTGTCCCATGACTCATTCTCTGCTCCTCTTTTGACCGAGTTTCTCCATGTTTCACTCCCCAAATCCTCTTCCAAAATGGGTCTTTTCATTCCTCTCTAGTTATTCTGCTGGTGCATCATCTTTCACTCTTACCTCCCTCTTCATCCATCTCTCTCCCTCAGAGTGCTCTATCTTCCCTCCTCTTCACTCACTTTCATCCTCTACAGATGACACCCCTGAACCTCTTCTCTTTTGTATTTCTACACCTGTCCTCTGTTAACTCCTCCTTCTCATCCCTTTCTCCTTAGACAGAAAACACAGGCAGGATCTTTGCAGCCCATTAGACCAATTGACCTTGCCTATGTCCCGCCCCTTTTTTTGTACTCCAATAAAAGCTCGGTACCCAGTGGAACCTATTCTATGTGTTAGGTTCGTCTATGTTGAAAAGAACAAAACAAAACAAAATTTGAAGATGGTTAAACAGTGTTACTGGGGGACCTGTAAAACCAACATATATATAAGTAAGCTACCTAGTTAGAGTGTTTTGCTAACATTAGCTGACTTAAAGGAGCAGACTGTAGGATTTAGTGTCATCTAGTGGTAAAATAGCACATTACAACCAATTTGCCTACAAACATGTAGTAGAAACTTCCGTCCTTACCATGCCCATTGAGTGGCTGCCTGGCGGGGAGCTTGCCCTTGCGGGGCGTCGAGTGGCAGGAGGAGGAGGCCGAGGCTTGGCTGCTGCTTCCCCCACTGTGAGAGTGGACCCCACCTCCGTTCCTCACCTCCTCCTCCTCCTCGTCTTCCTCCTCCTCCAGGTCCTCCTCCTCCTGGGAGCTTCCGAAGTAGGCCATGTTGTTGGGCAGGGCCGATGAACCTGAGTGCAGAGACGCGGAGGAAAGGAGGAGAAAGGGGCGTGGAGGGGGGAGATGAATAATAAAGAGGTAGGTCGGGGGCAAAAGGGGAGGAGGAGAGAGAGCGAGGAAAAGAAAAGGGGGAAAAATGACAATTTGAAATCAGAAAAAGGAATTGAAATACACAAAGATATTATCCTATTTGATATGCCCCAGCTGTTTCCATCTAAGGCAAAAAATTTATTTTTTCATTCTAATCTCTGACATTACAGATGAATCAACATCAATATGTAAGTGGTGAAATATTAATGTAAAAATAGAAGTTGCTCAAGCACTCGTGAATAATGGTGATTGTGCTGCTGTTTTTTTCATCTCTTATTATCTCAGTTGGTGGCCTATTGATGCTTTGTAAACTGCTCTTCACATAGCAGCTCCATTGTTACACACACACACACACACAAGCACACACACACACACACACACCAGAAATGCACAAATGTAATCAAGAACTTGCACAGCACTATGTTGAAGTGATTTTCAAGGCGATGACAGTTTCACTTTAACAGCATTCATTACATGTCTGCTAAACCCATAGACAGATTATGAAATAGGTTAAAATCCTATTTAATGTACTTTTAATGATTTAAGTGAGTTGTTTCCCCCCAGCCTGTCCTCACTGGACTTGAGGAAGCTCAGGCGGGCTGCAGGAACACTGCAGGAACACTGCAGGAGCACAACACTGTAATTTGACAAAGTCCTTCTCTGTAAACTGATCAGCTAATAATAACTGTCAATGTAAAGTTAGGCCAGATCCTGAAAGCAAAAGTCCACTGCTCCAAACTACACACTCTAGAGTTGGAGTTCAGTGACTGCCTACCTCACTGCCCTATACACAGACACTCACTCATTAAGGGAACATTCAGCATCAATTTGAACTCTAATTAATGTGAAATGGGCGAGCGATAACACAAGTTACAGGCCAGAATAGAAATTTTGAAGGGGAACAATACAGCTGTAGAGTTGTTGTCAGAGAAGCAAGTATTTAAACTCAGCACTTCCCCTTAATCTCTGACATATCATGGTCATTTTAAGATTTATCACACTTAATATGTTAAAGATTTCTCCTTTAAATCTGCATCTGCATCTAACTTTGCAATTTATCCACCAAGTTTGACCTTTTGTTTCTGGTGTTAATGTTTCTTGTTATGTTTTTCAAATGTCACTGGAGGACAGTAGTAGTAGTAGTGGTGGGGATTTATACACAGCGTAGAAGAGGACTTGCAACATATTCAGATAGCTCAAACTAAATCCAGAGAGCACTGGAAGTATGTTACAGGCCGTCTTTTCCACAGAGACTCTCGATGTTGACAGTTTTATTGAGACATATATACCATACATGTGCTCAAATATCTAACTCTGTAGAAGAGTTACTTTGGAAACCAAAAGAGTCGCCTCCGAGCTAATCCCGAATCTGTCGCTTTCACTCTTCCAAACAGGATTACTGTCAATCTCTGCTGCTATTGGAGAAGAAAACCGACGATCTCTCCTTCTTTCCTCTTTCTGTCACACTCAATCACTTTCATTGTCATCTCTGAGAAATCTAGCTCAATACGTGCTGGAAGGAGGTAAATGGTGTTTGGCAGCGGATAGCCTATAATGTTACCTCAGTTAGCTGAATGTAGACACACACTCACTCTCATAAAAAGGTCATAAAGCGCAAAGCTATGTTATTAAATCTCATAATGTTGCACTCGTAAATCAGCGTGCAAACAGCTGGTTCAGTCATACAAATGCAGGAATGAAAAACTGAAGCAGACTTGGAGAGTGCAGCAGCAGCAGTGACTGGCACTATATGTTTGGACAGAAATAGAAATATATATGCACGCACAGAGACGGGCACAGTTGGAAACGTCTTGTTTTTTTCATTCAACTGCATCATGCCTCAGCGTGCTTCCAGAAACATCATAAAAGTCTTTCAGTAATATGCTGATCTTTGCCACAAATGAAACAATGGACCAGGAGAACACTTCATTGCTTGAGAGGGTGTTTCTTTCTGCATATAGCCTCTGAGTTCACCTCTCAACAGAGGTAGCCAGCTATATAAAGGCCCGCTCCTCTTTGGATGCCCTATCTATAACCTCAAGAGGACAATAAGGAAGCCTGTTTGGGTCACTGACATGAATACAGATGGATGCCACGTCTCCACTTCCTCCCACTGTACAAAAATAAAGACAAAATATTGACAAGTGCTGCTGTTTTGCACTGGAGGAGTGCAGTAGCGATCAGGGTTGGAGCTGCACTTTTGACTTTCCGTCCACACAGCCGGCTGATTCAATCGCAGGCCGAGCTCAGCTGCCAGTCATGATGCGAAACCCCCTCTTTACAGCATCACATAACCAAAACTTATCTGAAAAAATGAACACCTGAACGTTCATCAGGGTGATAAGAACTGTCTAAAATGACAGAAATCCTATTAAAAGAAAAATGTATTTGATATGTCATTTTTATCAAAATGGTAAAATGTAGAAAATGTCAAATTAAAACAACAAACGAATAAACCAAAGCAGGAAGTACAACAACCAAATAATCTATCAGATGCTTAAAATGATCAGCTGATGCAAATCTGTTCATTTTCAACTGCTCTTGTAATTTGTTCCATTTTTACTGGTGAAAAAAAACTAAAAGCTAAAAACTTTAAGTATGTATGCGGTATGAATACATACAGTGTATGGGCAATGGGCAGCACAACTGATTCTTTGTTAGCCATGTACTGTATTCAGAGATAAATGGAGGAAACACTTCCTCAATCACAGAAGCCTGTGTGTATGCGTGCATGTATGTGTGACTCAAAAAGGTGGTCACAGTCTGCAAAATCTAATAAAATAATCTTCAATTTGCAATTACTTCAATATGGTTTGTAATTTTATAGTGCGATTGCTGATTTACAATTAACAGGAACATGCATGTGATTATGCAACATCCTCAAAGCTTTGATTAAATCTGGCTGTTTATGAGCAGGAAACATTTCTTTCATTTTATGAATTTGTGAGTCCTTTAAAAAAAAATCAATTGCGTAGCATGAGCAGCTACTGTGGTTTTTATTACCCTTTTAGAGGCCACAGTGTTTAAAGGGCATTAATGGGAAGAAGCAATGTCTGATTATGTGTCAATTAAAATAAAGTTAAGCCCCTGAAAAATAGGCTGAATTTAACTAGCCTGCATTAAGCTGTGCAGAGTACTTATAATGATACAGAGTGAATTAAGAATTAGCCAAGCCAATTATTTAATTAGCACTCTTGTTTTGGAGGGTGCTGAATACTTATCTTAGATTTTACACATTCAATACATTATTAAGGGGTTTAATAAAAAATATAGAGATAACACAAATATGAGGGCCCCAAAATTATTCAATTTTGTAATAGACTTACACAAGGGATTTATCTTGTACATATTAGAAGAGAGAAATTAGGAGAAAAACGTCACAAGGTCTAGTTAGAAAGGTTGTTTGAGACTGAAGAGAATATGGTCAGTCTTTAACTCATCAGAGAATAATGTAATATAATCCTGCTATGGTTGAATAACTGTTTAGTAACCGGCCTTTTGTAATCAATATGTGTGCAGTATAACACACACACACAAACACATTTACACTCTACAGTAAGTGGACAATGGAGCTTGGCTTGAAAACACTAAACGGTTGTGTGCAAGTGTTTGTGTGAGGATACACTCAATACTTAAAGTGACAAGCTGACTAAGCCTGGGCTTTCCTAATGACAAAGGAGAGGACATGGTGCGAGGCTTAACTGGTGCTAACCAGTACCATGCAGACCAGTGTACTGTTGCATACTGAAGCATTCTCCTTTAAATAGACCACACTGCAGAAGGAATTGGGAAAATGAGAATAGAAAGTCAGAGTCATTAAAGGAGACATCTGTAATATATTTAGTGTACTAAATCATAAGATGACCATGATATGTCATGAGACATCAAGGAAATGTGCTAAGCTGAGATATGCATTTGTCTGACATCAACACTGCAGCTGCAGTGACCTTTGAAATTTCTATTTGCCTGTTTCACATTAATTAGAGTTCAAATGCTGAATGTTGAGTAATATAGCAATATCGGTATCGTATCGGAAGTGAAAAAGTTGTATCGGGACATCCCTAATTTTTATAAGCAATGGGCTTTTGTTTTCAGGCTTAACGTTACAATGACAGACAAATGGCACTTGATCAACTTGGACTCGTGTAGGACTCATCGTCACATGTTACTATCAAATTACAATGTTGCCTCCTCAAATCTGTTTATACATATTTCAACCTATTTAAAATACAATCTATGGCTCCGACTTGCTATTTGGACTGCAATTGTTACACATTTCTCTTTTAAGGGAACACTGGTGTGTGAAAGCTAGAAAATCCCTTTTCTTTCTCAACTAACAAACTGCTATAAATCAGCCTCTGAGATGATTTGATGGATCACTTTCTGCTTTTGTGATGAGAACATTAATAATAAGCATGCTGAAACCATTATTCCAACTTCTTTTCTAAAGCATAAGCTACATCTTTGAACAAAGATATATTTTCATTTTTTAAGTGCACTAACAAGTATTATTGCTATTGTTGGCCAGTCGTGGGACCTGTGGTTAACATATGTCATGTTAAATTTATTTTGAAAGCTCAGTTTAAATTTCATACTCCCATCAAAGCCTTTCCGAACACTAAAATAATAGAGCATGGTAATAATACATCTTGTTGTGCCTTGGATCACACTTTTCACACAGCAGCTCTGCCAGTTTCTAATTATCTCCTCAGAGAGCTGGAGAGGGAGAAAAACTGTAGTGGCAGCAGATTCCCTGAGCAGATAATATTGGAGTTTTACCTGCTCTCTTTAACTTCTAAAGGAGGTCTATAGGGCACAAAGTAACTGTTCGACAACAGTGAAATATGGCTTTTACGTGATCCATGGTGACCCACGTGGTAGGGCCTGTTTCTGTGCAGGCGGGGATGGATTCTCACACCACGTCTGGTTAAAGAAGCCCTCATAACCCACGCCCAGTGTGTGTTTAGGCTGTGGTTTCTTGGTGTACAGCTTCTGAAGTAGGATGCAGACAATTATAAGTGGTTGGACTCGTGTAGCAGTGCCACTTTGAAGCAAAGTACAATTTTCTGGCTTTTAACCAGTGGATCAGGCCTTGAAAGAAGTTGGGTGACCGCAGCCCACAAACCGACAGATAGAATAGCCTCATACATGCACCTAAAAACACACACAGACACGAGTGCACACACACACACTGCACAGACATCTCGTTTATTTTGGCGACAGAGCAAACGCTCCTCTCTTAGACCAAACAAACACACCGAGGAGGCGCACACACTGGCCCAATCAGCTCCTAATGACTTGCTTCATTAGCTAAATGGCTATAATTTACAGGCCTGAACAGAGGTCAGAGGGCCAATGGCAAACAGACCACCGGGGCACCTGGGGGCAGAAGGGGAGGGAGGAGTGTGTGTTTGTAAGGGGGTGCAGGAAAGCGGAGACGAACAAATGAGAAATGTTAAATACAGTAGAGCAAGTGTGCATGTAGCTTTCATTTAACAGGGTATGGTTCAAGATTTGTGAATAAATTCATCCCCTACAAGGTTCTCAGAGGTGTAGTGAGACAATTGTTGATACAGAGTGAAAAACTGACAAGGGGGAGGGGTGGAACTGGCTGTGAAGGTGAGAAAGGAAATATGAGAGAGAAAGGAATGTTTTTTGATTTTTTTTTTTACAGTCGCAGAAAGAAAAAGCACAGCAGAGAACAAGGGCCAGAAATCAGACGGAAACAGATGTAACAACAGCACAACTTCATCCTCTAATATATTCAAGATCCACAAAATAAGACTGTTTAGGATTTTGAAGAGACAGAAGAGGAGACAAAGAATGACAGAAGCGCAGCGCCAGCCTGCCAAATAGACAGAGTGGTCCAAAACTGACCACTGAGTGCAGGAGTGGCTGCAAGAGAAGAGACCACAAATCCTTGAGCGGTGTTGTGTAAGTCCACAATTCACGAGAGCTCAAAGTTCAGTTCAAACACTGAAATGAACTAGAGCTGCAATGATGAGTCCATTGAAAGAAAATTAGTTGGCAGCTATTTTGATAGTTGATTTGTTTCAGTCATTTTTCAACCAGAAACGTCAAATGTCAATGTCTTCTTTAACGTTAGGATTTGCTGCTTTTCTTTGTCATTTATGATAAGAAATTACTTTGGGCTTTTAAACTGTTGGTTGGACAAAAGAAGCAATTTAAAGACATCACTTTGGGCTCATCACATGCCATCACTTCTTTTACATTCTTTAGACTACACAATTAATTAATTAACCATGAAGATAATCTGTATGTAACTTGATAATGAAAATAATTTTTAGTTGCAGCAAAAAATTAAACAGAACTTCCTCATGCCCAAAGCCCACTGAGGCATAAGCGCCTGCATATGCCACCATGGCCACAAAGACAGCTTGAAATGCCTTTTGTTTTTGTTTTTTTTATTATGATACGTTACTGTCAAAAGTAATAATACAAAAACACAATATTATGTTGGGCTGGCTAGCTACTACTACTGACTTAATAAATTCCAGCTGCTTTTGTCAAAGCTACTGTCACGCTCATGCACAATGAAGGCCACACTGAACAGTGAAGTACAAATTAACAACAAGATTAAAAACCATAGAAGGGTAAAAAACATGCCAGGCTGACATTAGTGTTATGTAAACACAGCTAGAACTAATAAAATTGATATGGGGTGTGTTAGATTTGCAGTAAACGTGCAAATGATCAAGCATTAACAATATGTAATAGTATTGGCAGCACTGAGGCAGTGGGGAGGGGGTCCCAAATCAAATTCTTTCTCCTCCTACCCATCCACCCCCCGCCCTCAATCCTTGCCACTGTGCACTAAATGAATTTCTGTATACTATTAGAGAATCAAAGGCAGAGATTGCTCCTAAAAGCCAAGAAAAAACAATATGAGTATGAGTTCTTAAACAGCCAGGTTAATTTGATAAATCAGTTCATTCCCAACTGATTTTTTTGGAAAAAAGGCTGTTTATTTTGGGAGATATTCGTTTCAGGTTTTGATTTCGTTTACAGCGTCTGCCAAATGAAACTCTCACTACACACCGAGTCAAACACTGGACCAACAGAACCATTGTGGATCATCCAACAGTAAGCACACACCAAAAGACAGCATGCTGATCATGTTTAACATTACAGTGTTGGTGGGCAGCTAACAGTTTAGAAGTGGCAATGATGAGCATGTTCAGTGAACACGCTCTTTTTGCACATTCATGCACAACAACGTCCATCAGCTCCTAGAAATACACACAGATGTATACACAACTCAGTCCTTCCCCAAGACCTCCAACAGGGTTTGAGCCCAATCCCCCAATTACATCGGCTTTTCATCCACCTCATTCTGACTGCAGACAAATCATAATTAGGTCTGGAAGAGTCTATTAGGATTGTCATTTTTAACGGGGCTCTTGGGTGGGTGGGTGGAGGGGGGGCATAATTACAAACCCTCCTTTCTCTGGCTACCCTTCTTTTGTCCCCTTAACTGGAACTGAAACAATGAGGGCTATTTAAATAGTCAATCAGAAGGGTTTTTAGCTGCCATGGGGACCTGTGGACGTGCTGACTTGGGGCAAAGTGCTGAACGTGTGCACGGGAAGAGCGAGCGCTGTTTTTAAGGGAAGGTCAGAAACAGAGACAAATCTAGACAGTCTGGCAACGGAGAGGAAAAGTTATCTCCTACAGCGGAGCTCTGCCAAAACTCTCTAACAGTCACTCAGGGAGAAACTCAGAGAGAGAGAGACAGAGAGGATTAGGGATTACGTCTACAATTGACATTCCTTGATGTCAGCAAAACCATTAACCCCACAAACAGCAGCTCAGCTCATGGAGGAGAACGCGGAACAAGCCGGTTTTGCCCAACCAACTTCTGCACAGCATCGTGAGCGACAAGAAAGTCACAACTGTCCTCAAACTGTTTCCAGGCTTTAATCAAACAGCAATCATACATTAGAGCGAGAGAAAAATACCTTATCCCAGAGGGAAATTCAGCTGTCACAGCAGCAACGCACTCGAGAGACACACAAGTAACTGTCGGTCTTGAAATTCTATTCCCAGGAGTGAAAATGTGCTTCTAGTTAAGCGAGATTCTCAGCAAATAAAAATACCATCAAACAAAATCAAATCTAACAATCTAGCTACAAAGATAGAGGTCCAAAGCACAATTCCCAGGATTGGCAAGACTTTTCTTAAAAACCAGATGTGAAAAGTCCACATTTGTCTCACATGTGTAATCATGTACTAAGAATTTGAGGTCTCTGGTTCACTGGGTCAGGGCTGGGAGGTTATGTAAGCAGAGCAGAGAAACCAGCCTCGCTGAACCTGAGAGGGAGGCACCACACGCTGGAGCTGGAGGGCATGGACGAAGGCCCCACAGGGCAATGAGGTAAACACAGCAGTGGTGCACACATACACACTGGGATACTGGCACACGGACAAATGCACACACTCTGAGAAATGAGTCTTATGCAAGAGACACATTTCCAGGAGTGTGTGTGCAGAGAGTTATTCATTTACTCTCTAATCTATTCTTATCTCATCTACGTCAGTGTGTATACTGTGTGTACGTGAGTGCATGAGTGTGTTTTTGTGCTTCGATGTGCACAAACTTCAATAAATAATTTAAAAAATAAAGGAAAAACAAAGGATTCCAACAATATGGAGGATGTTCACCATCCAATCGCCAAAATGTGCAGTTCTTGCAGAAGTCTCCAAATGTCAAAGGTTTTTGACCCCAAATCACAGCATGAATGTTCCTATAGTGTTCTTCAAGGTCTTGGTGCCTTAAAGTAATGGAATGTTAAAAAAGTAAAGTAAAGTTAATGGAAGGATTTCTGACCATTTTTACCAATCTTGAGTGACAGAAAATGGTTAAATTGTGCACCAAATCTAGGTAACAAATAGTATCAACCCAAAAACTATTAGAATAACTTATGAGCCATTATAGAGAATGGGTATGGCAACTGACAAACATTGTGCCATTTATTTGGATAGCTGGTATCTCAGTTCGAGATGAAACCCTTGAATGACATGGAAAACCTCGAGCAGGCCAACACCAAGCTCTTCTATTATACCTGATTCTGCTCCTGTCAGTGCTGCCCCCACTCTGTCAGCAGCAGCACTACACCCTCCGGGTTACCAGAGGCAGACAGAGCCAGAGGCAGACTGTCTGGCTACCACCCAAATGGCTTTCTCCATGGATATAAACAGCCCAACTAGAGGCCTGGACCACACATAAACACCATTCTGAGAACACAGGCAAGGACTGAGCACTCCAGCTTGTGTGTGTGTGAGTGGAGGAGATGAGCGGTGAGATAAATACAGAATATAGGCCCTAGACAGTGTGGGTGGTGAGCGTACATGGTGTGCATCCTTTCTATACAGTAGACAGAAATCTTGTTTTTTGCACTTCTCTGTCCGGTTACTCCCACGTTGCATCAGAATAATCAGGCACCCCTGCTCCCCCCCTGGAGGAATTAAAAATAACTTTTGCTTGGATACAGCAACAACACCACCACCAGTGGAAATAATAACCCCAGTAGAGTAAGATGTCGTCAATTACAAACCCCAATTGGATATAAAGGTACACGAGTTGTGATTTCACAAGACGGAGTGACACAAGAGTTGTTTCGTTTCTGTTGCAAACTTTGTCGCTTCAAATCCTTCATGTTTTAACAGCTTTTATGTGGCTGTCAGAATGAGTGATGGATAGAAGCCTTTGGGGTGGATCTGTAATGTTTACCAGATAAGAAAAGCAAACACTGCAGTGGGTGTGTATATGTGTGGGGGGGGTGTGTTTACACGTCGTGAACGTTTGACCTGCAGTGAATCCCAGAAATCTCCACTGATAGGCTTTCTTTTTAGGGTAGAAATGTTGCTAAACGCCCCTTTAGAACATCCAAAAAAAAAAAAAAGAGTCAAAATCAAATTGAAAAGAAACAGAATTATGAAGATCATGGATGTGAGATTTCCATAATGTAGCTAGAGATCCTGTCAGAGACATTTTGGGAGCAGACATGAAGCAGCCTAATGTGTGTGGTGGTCAGATCACCAGAGAGACACGAATCAGAATCTTAAAGGGGATTGGGGGGGTTTCAGACAATATCAAAGACTCGGGTCCCTTTGAAAAGATTAACCAGGCTAACGCGGTCGTCCTCGTGGGCTGTGTCTCCTCATATAAACTGGATGCTGCACGTGTGCACACACACACACATGACAGGGGACACAGGAGATAAGCAGAACAGGCAGCATCAGTCGTGAGCGCAGATTTGCACTCATGCACACGCTTGAACACACACACTCTGAGACGCACAACCTCAAGGGCTCTGCTGACATTCTCCCATGTCCCTCTCTTGGTAAGGGTCCGTGCATATGGGTCATAGGAGAGGCCAAGGGGAAAAACAGAGCAGAAGAAGCCCCATGCAGGAAAATGTCATCCTCGCAGCATGGATGGAAGAAACACACACACACTCACTCACACACATAAACACACACGGCTAAACTGAGTCTATAAATACAGCAGTAAAGCAGGGAGCGGCAGAGTGGAAAAAGCCCAGTGGAAAACCATTCAATCGTTAGCTTAGCAGCCTAGCTCTAAAATTAGCCTTGGTAGCGGAGTAAAGTACAGCAGACCTTGCGCGCACACACACACACACATACACTAGAAATCAGCTTGCAAAGCACCATTCCTACACTGTAAAAAAACGTGAGAAGACTCATAATTTCAAGGCAACTATCTTCACTTTTTTGAGTTTTGAATCAAACTCAAACTCTAAAAAGGTATTACATGCAACATTTTCCTTTAAAAACAATGTAAGACTAATAAACATAAATCTAATCCCTCTCAATCATCACTTGTGACCCACTGGAAGTGTGTGTTGTATGGCTGTATCTGCAGAGACCCTGCCATCGGCCTGTATTTTCTAATTTCCTCATTATTTTTTCTCTGCTTGGGACATTTTACCAATCCAAAACATCGGTATTTGACATCCTGGGAATGAGAGTCAGCAATCAACTATCTTTCTGATGCACTTACAGAATCCTTCTGATTCTACCTTTAAGAGTTTGAGTTTGACTTAAAACTCAAAAAATATAGTGGAGACAGTTCTCTTGCTGATATGAGTTTTTCAACTTTTTTTTTCTTTTCTGTTTTTACAGTGTAACCTTAATTATATAGAGAGAAAGCTGCACAACTGAGTCAAGACCGGCCACCTACACCTCATTAGTCTACCACATGTAAGGGTGGGGTTAGCTTAACACCCAGAGCCCAGAATAATCTCGACTTCAAAGTATATGGGACATTATATCATTAGCCTATGTAACATCCTGGCCTATATATGCAAATCAAAGCCATTCTCACCAAAAGCTTCAGTCACTTTTAGCAATCTCCAATTATACATCGTTGAATGAGCCTTGAAAGGTTAAAATGACATTCCATAATAGGAGTATTCTCGTCAGAATAGCAACGTATAGCCACCATGTCCCAACAGACTGGACTCTATATTTGCCTCCCCTGAGGCTTTAGCCTACTTTGTAAGATGGGCAGAGGTTAATAATGATAACAGCAAATTAATCTGAAGAGAGGAGGAGTTTTTGTCTTCCAAATGAGTTAATTCTGGTTGTGAGGACATGTTTAAGAAAAAGGTGAGTGGGATATTTAACAAAGGGTAAAATGAAGATAGCGTGGAAAAGTCACAGCCAAGGTTGTTTGAGAAAATGGTCCTAAACTTTTTTTCCTTTTCATTATTCAAGCCTTGAACGTGTCACTCCCTCCCTCCACCCTCTTCTATCATATCTAATAAGAAAAAGGATGACTTATGACAAACACGAATGGAAGGAAGGTAAAGCTTATGATTTTCTGAAGTGTATAAGGGCTATAGATAAGGGTTATAATACTTCCTTACGTCTTATACAGAAGCCTGCCCACACAGGACATGTTGTAGAGACTGTTATTGTTCTAATCACCACCAGATGTGTATATACTATCATCTGAAATCTGACCAGGGAGAAACTATGGGCAAACAAGTCATTCCTTTATCTAAAAATTAATTTCAATATATGGATATTTTCATGTAGAGTTTCAGAAAGCACGCACAATGTCTGACACATAAAAATTAAGTTTCCTTAGTTCTCCTTATGCTGATTTCATGTACTTTACACTCATACATAATTTTCACCCTCCATACACACCCTAAAACCGCTGATCTTTTTTACTTTCACATTCAATGCTTTTTTGCTCCTTTGTTGTATTGAAAGTTTATTTTAGTCTGTTGAATAAATTACTTTATTTAAACGTTTGAATTCTTAAAATAGTGTGTGCCTCCTATTTGTCATGGCCTAAGTGCCAGGTTGTGAAAAGTAGGAGGCTCATCTGGGGGAGAAGGATTCATGGGATTGGGTCTTGAAAGCAAGCATAACTTGAAAGCTGTAGCAAAACTTTTTGCAGTGTCCTGGCAGTGGACTAGCCTTCTCTGTTTGCTGGCCAGCAGAGCGTAGATCATAAGTAACATGAATCCTTCATTAACTCCAGAGGAAAAGAGAGCAGGACTTGTTTAGTTACTGCGAGTGTCGAGGGGGGTCTTGGTTAATTTGAGATACTGTACACAGCCAGTTTATATTGGTGTGTGATAGGATCTCAGTGTCTGCATTTATCCCAAATAGTTTTCCCTGTTAAGACACTCCCAATAAACAACGCTGCTGTGTGGCACAAGAGAGCTGCATGCACACAAACACACACACACACACACACACACACACACACACACACACACACACACACACACACAAAAAGTCTGCTACTAATTACTCTAACATGGCTTTTACAGTTCATTTGACATCGAAGGTGCCGCATAGTGCTGATGAACCTGTGTAGTGTTTGTAATGTAGGGTGTGTGTGTGTGTGTTTGTGTGACCGTGCGAGAACTGTGTGCACGAACAGCTGCCGTGGTAGAGGGTGATGGGCAATGTGTTAAGGAGACAGATAGTTGTTGAAAGGTAGGAGTGAGAGATGTGTAAGCTGATGAAACGCAGGATAATCTTAGCCTGGGGCAAGTACACAGTTATTTGTAGTATGTGTGTGTGGTTTTATGTGTGTACGAGTGGGTGGAGGGTGATCAAAACTTGACTTCACAAAACGTACTACTCTTGAATTGCTTATGTGTGCATTTTTTTGTGCACGTGTGTGTGTGTGCCTAAAATAAAGAGCAAAGTGTTTAACCACAGCTCAGGTTTCCCTTTAGAGCTTAATATGAGACCTGCATATACTGTATGACACGTCTTGATCCTGATATTTATTGTGTGTTCATAAGCTTGCTTATTAAAAGTGCAGGCATATTCAAAGACAGCCAGACAATAGAAAAATGTTTTCCAGCCTCAGCCTGTGTCCGAGACCCATCTAAAAACCTCTAATACCAGAGCATGAGCAGCTTTCTTGTTCAGCAGCATCCCTCCACGTCTACCGCTGGCTGTGGGTGTGTATGCAATTATGTTTCCATCTGCTCCGTTCTGCTGCGTCTTACCTCTGAGGCAGAGGAAGGTGAGGAAGTCCTCCGTCTTGGGCTTGCGCCTGGACAGGTCCTGAATGGAAGAGGACAGGGACGATGAGGAGAGTGACGAGAGGGATGACGAGGGCACAGTAGCCAGGCCGGTGTTCAGGCTGCCCGGGTCAGCCACTTTGACGGGCGTAGTGCTGGGCGAGTTGGGCTGCGACTGGGCGAACTTCCTCTGGGCCTGGAGCCGAGGTCTGAGACGAGGAGAAGAAGAAGAGGAGGAGGAGAGAGTATGTTAATGATATGTATTATTTAACAACAGCTGAGCACAAACGTTTCTGCTCCACAGCAGCAGGCGACTGCAACAGAGACCACCATGACAGATTAAGATTTTTCAATTATCTACTTTGATAAATAATTTATCAATTTGCTTTTTTTGTCAAAAAAAAAAAAAAAATACAAATCATGTGATCTCAGCTTCTCAAATGTGAATATTAAACAGATTTACTTTACTTGATGACACTGATCAACATTTTATGGACCAAAGAACTAACCGGTTAATCAAGAAAATGACTGACAAATTAATCAATAACAAATATAATTGTTAGTTGCAACCCTAATTAAGATAATGGGTAAGATAATGCATTTATATCAAATATTATCCCCAAAGCACTTCTTCGCAAGACTTCATCAATATCAAATTATCTATAAAAACCAATGTCTGTTTGACTCTTTAAAATTCAAAGTGAAATGATCAGTTATCTTATTGGTATCGACCATGACAAGCAGGTAATTATCAGATATAGTACAGACAGATATAGTATAGACAGAGAAGTCTGCAGCTGATTAAAACACACTTTTGCTCTTTTACATAAGAGCACAACCACACGTACACACACATACTTTCATCTTTTTTATTATTATGGCCCTATGGCTATCAACTCACTGTCGAGTGGACTGTGAAACAATTACCCTGCGGTGAAGAATTGATCACCTTTCTGTGTGTGTGTACGTGTTCAGTGAATGGGTGTGAGCCCATCATGACCACTTGGATGTGCAGGCACCCACGCACTCATGTAAATGTAAATGTGTGAAAAATTACAACAAAACCACTACATGTGAGTTGCCACAGATACAAACACACGTAGTAGTTCCTGTTTTCTCACGCTGAGCACTGAGTGAAAGATGATTAAGCCGTCTATGGGGCAGAACCAGTGGTGGCAGCCGATAATAACCAAAACACTGGAACGGTCTGCAAAAACAAACCACACGCTGCCAGAGAACAACTTGAGCTTCTTCATCTCTCCATCTTTCTTTCATCATTTTTTTCTCTTTGACTTCTGTTTCTTTTTCACCTTCCACCGTTTTATTTTCTGCTTTTTCTCTTTTCCCCCCTCCACGTTGTGTTCACTTTCCTGTGTAGAGCACAAAACCTTTGAGATGTCTCTCTCATTTTTCTCTCTGCTTGTCTCTTTTCTCTCTTTATTTCACAGTGTGTGTCAGTGGAGGCGAGGGAAGGAGGAGAATATTAAAGAAGTAGATGTCTGAGGGAAAGCGATGGACTTACTTGTCACACCGCCTCCCTTATACACAACACACACACACACGTACCTGAGTGTGGACACTCACTCTCACACACAAACATTTAACATGTAGGCACACGCACCCACATACACACATAGTAACCATAAAAGTCCTAGACTGTCAGGGGCCACATGAACCAGCAAGTGGCCTCAATCGATTAGTGCAGCTGTGTGTGTGCGCATGTGTGTGTGTGTGCAATGTGTGAGCCACGCCAGAAATGTTGAGGAGCAGCGATAGAAGCAATGTGATATCCTGGTATTATTTGTCAATTTGCTGCGGACCGGATTGAAGTAAGGGAAGATAGGATCATGTCTAGAGAACACCCACAATGCATTTGGCGCACTGAAAAAGGTGCAGAGTTCCGATTACACTTCAATCAGGGAGCAGCGCGGTGTCAAAACGTGTCAATTTCCTGCCGTGACATGGGTGTAAGCTCAATATGTGAGAAATTGAGAGATGATTGCGCGCACATTGCCAAAGCGCTACATTTGGACGCGAGGTGTGAGAAAACTGAACAAACAACTGTTTGCCCACGCCTAGTTTGTTTACAGTCAAAGCACTAAGCAAACAAAAGACTGATGAGTTGCTGGAATTCAATAATATACAAAAGTGATCAGGATTTACACAAATCTAAATGGCTTCACTGTAAAAAAAATATATATTCTAACTTCAAAAATGTAAAGTAAGTCAAAATTTAACCTCGACTTAAAAAAAAAAGTTGCTGTAATTTTGTGATAATTTAAAACAAATAAAGTTTTCTAGCCAAATAAAGAGAAAAAACATGTTTAATAAGCTTTGAACCAACAACTCCGACACATTAATGAACATTATAAACAAATTTGATTTTCCTTTTACAGCTTCAGAAGTCAGTTCCTCATTTCACACAAAGAATTTACAGCTGCAGCTGCTCCCGTCGGAGCTGCTCTGTTCCAGCACTGGCACAAAGACAAAATGTGAAACTGCTTCCAGTGAATGTATTAAATTTGAAGTGTAAGGAGGTAGAGACTGAATTTAATACTGACCATCATCATGGTCTGAAGTAAAGTTTTACACGTTTTCTTCAAACTATAAAAAGGAGAGTCTCAGGAGAGTTTTAATTCACACAATGCATGCTGGGAAGTCTGCTAATATGCTGATTTCATGAGTTTAATTAACTTGCATAAATAAAATCAGTATATTTATGTTAAGTTAATGTAATAAAAGAGGCCGAATCCACTAAATTCTCGTATGATATTGAACAGTGATTTCCAAAATGTCCACAATTATTTAAGGCATTTAGTCTCCAAACAAAAGCTGGAAAGCAAATTTTTACTGAGTACAAAGTATTACGGCACTGCCTTATTTCAACATACATGTAAAAGCTGTGTGTGTACAGGAGGTGCTGTTTTCCCTGGGTATTACAGAACAAAGAACGTGATGATTCAATAGGCAAAACAACACAATGGGGACAGGTGTCACTTCACACAAGGCTGTGATTTACTCTCAAAATAAGGAGAAAAAAGATTGAGGGCAAGAAGGCGCATATGCATGAAAGAACTGAGACAGAACCAAAGAATGTTAGAGAGAAAGAAAAAAAAACATAAAAAGAGAAGCCGAGTTTTGCTGAGGTTGTCATTCAGTTCAGATGAAGGATCTATTAGTATAAGGCAGTAAATGAAAGAGAGAGGAAGGGACAGAGAATAAGAATGGACTTGATAAAGACAGACAAGCATATGGAGAAGGAAAAAAAAAATCAGAAAAATGATCAAAGAGCGAGAAAATGCAATGGATGAACCAATGAAAAATCAAAACCTATTCAAGAGTGTGATAAACAGCTGGAGAGACAAGCGTAAAGGATAAGAAAAGTGTGAGAGGTAAAGCACCATCGTCTTTGTTTCACACATCTGCATCATGTCCGCTAGGCTGGCCTTCTGTTGTTGCCTGACTGGAGGGACTCGACATGTAAACAGACACAAACTAACACAGACACTTCCACATACACTCACATGCAAAAGCACAAAATGCTTAAAACCCTTCCTCGGCAAACTTTGAGTCCATCCTCATCAAACATTTACCTTCTCAGTCTGGACACACACCGTAATAAAATTTTGGCTGTGACCACCAGGGACAGAGCGTGCAGGGCATGCTGAAAAAGAAGTACGGAAAGAGATGAGGCCAAAGCGATGAGGAGCGGGGAGAGAGGGATGGTGGGAGGGTGATGTGCAGAGGGAAGATGGAAGCGGGCAGGTTTGCGTGACTGCAAGACCCAGTGAGATGCAGTGTGTGAGAAGATGGGAAGAGAGAAATGGAAAGAGAAGGAAAGACAGAAGAGATATTAACTTGGACCACGAACGTGCCACTAACTCTATTTCAACAAACACATACAGGCATATACACGCATATATGTAGACTACTGTGTGCATAAGCAGACACTTACCACTTACACAGACATTCAATATGTCAAATTACAACAAAACAATTGAAAACTTCAAGCAAAGAGAGAGAATTTATATAATTTATAAAGAAGGATTCACTATGATTTAACCATAAGTTAAGGTTGTTTGAATTTATTGTCTAGTCAATGAATTTAATTACTTTTATGTGACATTTTTAGTACAAATCTTTATTAAAGAAATGATCAACTTCAATTTGCAAGTGTGATGTAGGAACCTGGAGCCACCAGTGCACATACACTAAACATGGACTTTATAGTGAAGTAGGAGACATCTTGTGCAACAGCAGGAAAAGTTTAGAAATGAACCAAATTCTTTCTTCTTTCTAGAATTTTTAATGAGGCATTTTAATGAGGCAGAAGAATATGCATTTCTAAGAATTATAAAGCAGTTTGTTTGTTTGTTTTTTCAGAAAAAAAAAACATCAGACACATTGTTTCTAATCTGCAATTCTACTTTAGAGACTCTTCATCTATATATGTCAATACCAGTGACTACATGGACAGAACTGTTTCATGCCATTAAAAACTTGTTTGCAGGGATGCTTCTGAAAGCATTTCCCTTTTACTTCACACTCTCTCACTGCCAGGCCTGCCTCTCTTTCATGTTCAAGTGCATTCTTAGTTGTTCATCCATGGTCTTTCCTTTCTAATGCCAGTCTTATTCACATCCTTCCTTCTTTCACCGTCCTCCTTTTGATTCTTCTCTTCTATTCAAACTTTGACTGAAGATGGAAAAGCTTGCAGTGTCAAGTGTGCATGTGCTGCATGACTGCACGCATGCTTGTAGACTTTAATGGGCCTTGAAGGGACAACTGTTTGTTGCACAAACACACAAAACCCCACACCACACTCTCCTTGTCCTTACTACGTCCTTGCATCAATAGTCATTTTTATAAATGATATAATGAAAATTCTTAATGCTTTCACATATGCAGATATTACCTTGGCCGAGTGTGAACACCTGTATGCGTGCATGGCTGTGTAGCTGTTGCTATGCAAATGGTTTGAATGTGCAGCCACCCAAACCTGACCCACCATCCAATAAATTCAATCATGTACAATTTAATATTGCAGAGAGGGGAGCAGTACAGAGTGAGCTGTGCTACCAACACTTTCTAAACAGTAAGCATAGGCGAGACTGAGCTCTCCATTAAAGCCTCTTTGGTAAGCTAAACCCTGGATAGTTTTATTGCTCCAGCCTTAGATGAATAGGATCCTATTTCACTACTTAAAAGAGAGGGAATAACACACACACACACACACACACACACACGCACACACACATGCACACACACAAAAGAAAAAACAGCATTATGACAACAGAAGTAAACTGTGCAAAAGAATGGGGACAGAGACAGATGAGCTAATAAAGCGATGTGCTTACTACATCCTGTCTAGACAGTCAACCAGAGCCTCTTTGGACAAGCCTCAGGTTTTCCTGGGACGATCCTCTGTTATCTGTTAGCTATTAACTAACATGGGAGATATGCTGGGGGCGGTTCCCAAAGTCGCTGAAAATACATCTGTGGTTAAAGTAATCTCTAGTAATTGGACTAAATCTCTCTTAATGTACATTTCTCTATGCATTATCAGTTGTCATCTTTTTTCTTTATTGGCATGCTGAAAGCAAAGACAGGGCTAATAAAAAGGTAATAAAAACAGATCTGCTTCACTGATGATGTGATAATGCATGGTTGGCAGTGAATCCAGAGGCAGGGGCAGTGGATAAATAAAACCATATCACCTTCCACTGCAAAAACTTCAGCAACTGATTATTTTAAAGATGACAGACAGCTCTCCTCTTTGGAAATAGTGCTCAGGTGGCAAAACAGAATTACTGTTATTATCACTATCAAAGGTGTCAAGGAAAATTAGAGCATGAGAGACAATTATAGTAACACTTATTTAACAAATTCATCCAGACTCCTCTGAAATTAAGCATTGTCCCCAAAGTTTTGCCAATATGTCAAAGCTGAGCCACATCTGTTTAGTTCTAATGAATGGGGAGGAGACAATCAAGCATGCATAAGAAAGACTTCAGTATAGCTCACACACACACACACACACACACATCAGGGCCTGTATTGCAGAAACTTTCTAACTTGCAGATCTGATCATAACTATTAGGTTACCATTGTAATTAGAATTAGGACCTGATTTAGGAAAAAAAAGACAATAACATTAGCATTAGCTAAAAGCAGTGTTCGCAAACAGTAGTGTTAATTAGCAGTATAGCTAATGGTAGTGTTAGCTAACATGTTTAATCTGTATGGCCGCTGTTTTATTGCTTTTTAAAAAAAAAAATGAATGCCACATATGATGGAGACTGTCACTGCATCTGAAATTCCATACTAATAAGTATGCAAAAAAGTATGTAAGTAAAGTAAGTATTTTTTTTAAGCATGTTAAGCATGAAACCTTAGTATGAAAGCAATAGTACACAAGATGCATATTAATTTTAGGGAAATATTACAGTATACAGGAACTGGACACTACCTTTGATAGATAGATAATATATATTTTTTAAATTAGTTTGCTGGTTGCACATGTAACCATGGATACATCTCTCCAACTGGCAAAAATGCTCTAATGAAGTGAATACAAAAGAATATATACTACCATTTACTTGCGCCTTTGGGGTATGTAGTGCGTGTTTCTGATTTTGTGCAGAGCGAGCGTTTACTCTCTTAGTCCTTTTGTCATGTGAGTTAGCTTTAGCATTGTCATAAATTTTCCAAAAAGAAAATCTTTGGCTTTCTCTACAGATGTTACCTAACATTCTAACTCATCTGAAGTGCCCTTTTTTTTGCTTGTAATGTTTTGTATGTTGCAATGTATATTTCAGTATGTTTAAAAAAAAACTGCTACAAAGTTGTTTAGTGCAGAGAGATGAGAAACACAGTGTGGGTTGCTAGGCAACAGACATCAAAGTTGGTAATTTATGTGGGATTGAGAATTTAGGATTTCCAGAGATAAGATAGGATTCCTGAAGTTAGCGAGGATTTGCTGCTGTAATACCAAAAATCTTAGACTCTTCCTATCTTAACTTCAGACTTAAGGTAGGAAGTTTCTGTAATACAGCCCCAGAGTCCTAAATGCCGGGTAAATATTGAGACACCAGCATGGGAACAATTTGCAGTGACATGACTGTTTTTGTAAGTGCTGTCACTGCGCTAAGGCCCGAATAGTAACATGAGCCTCTGATTTAGCCCTCGGTGTGCCGGAGGAGTGCTGCCTGTGTGTGTGTGTGTGTGTGTGTGTGTGTGTGTGTGTGTGTGTGTGTGTGTGTGTGTGTGTGTGTGTGTGTGTAGCCAGGGTACACCATGTTCCTGTGTGTGTTGAACTACAGAATACTCATTGGTACAGTGCCATAGTAGGTAAGTGAGGCTGACGTAAGTTAAAATTAGCCTGATTGCCCTGATTGAAAGAGAATGTGGAGGAGAGCAGGAGAGACGCAGGGAGGGAAAAGAGGAAACAGAGATCCAATAGAGGGAGAAAAGGCAAAGAGATTACAGCAGGATGTCCCCATTCATCCCTTTCTAATCCACCTTTCATCCATCCCTTCCTCCCTCCATCCCTTCCTGCTACCCCCCAGCCATCTACCCTTCAAAGGGCTGCTCTAATGTCTAATATTACATGTGCCACCGTAGCTGCGAGAGCATTGATTATCTCGGGGAGAGACAGAGTGAGAAAATTTTGACGATCCTGTCAGCCAGCGGTCCTGGGAAAGGAGACGAAAAGGAGGAAGAAGAAAGGGGGAGGATAAAGGGCCATTTGTGATTCCACCCCCCTCCCAACAACCCCAACACATAAAATGAAGTAAGATGAAAAATGGGAAGGAGGGTGGCGATGAAGGGACAGAGAGAAAGATGAGCTATAGCTAGTTTAATGTATTTTACTCAACTTAAGCCAGACGATGGATAGATCCCACACACGCACACAGACCCCGTCAATCAAAGACTTCCAGCTCTTCAGTCTCCATCTTATCAACACCTTTCCAACCGGTCCCGTTTCCATGGGAACTGCCGTGATGGCTTCTCAACGTGGTCATCTCAACTTATGCTTCGAGGGTGTTGGCGAGCGTCCACCCTGCTGAAGTGTCACCGAGCAAGACTACACTCCCAACCAGCTCCGGGGACGTTGATCGGACCACTCGTCTCTGACCCTCTACCATCGGTGGAGAGAAGCCAACAAAAACTGACTTTCTGCTTCACACTCAGTCGATAACTCAATAACCCTCAGAGGAGGGAAAACAGCATCACAAATAGAAACCTCCAACCTTAACTGGCTCCTCATACCAGTTTACTGTCAGCCAAAGCACATCGGCAGAGTGCAGAGTGCAAGAAACTAGATGACTAAGCACATGAGTGTTTGTGTGTGTGCAGAGCTGACAACAGCTGATTTATTAAACCACATATCAACTCATTTGTGCATAAAACACTTATAATAGATGCAAAGGAAAAATGCTTCAAATGCCAATTAAGCAGGATGGATTGTTGCAAATGCAGTCTCTTATGCATGTTTGATTTATTGAATAAGCTGTCAACTCAGCGAATCAGCATCTTTCAGTTCCTTATGTACATCAAATATTGAATCCAATATGTACAAGTATGAGCTTAATATCATTTAGATCAGTGTTTCCAAACATTTTTCTTTAAAGGACCCTTTATGTATCACTAACAGTGTCAACGTCAACAGTAAACTGACAACTAAGTGACATATTTAATGGAAATTTAATATAATAACAAACTTTATTTATGTGGCACCTTTCAGGTTTACAAAATGTGTCATAGATATTAAATGAGAAAAAACATGGTGCAACAAGACAATGGACACAAGAGACAATGGATAAAAAGGAATATAAAAATGAATAAGAACAAAAATCAAATGTCTAATTTTTATTATATTCATTGTATAACAATAACAGTGCAGGACAACTGATAAACTATATTTAACTGAAATACTGACCCAATACCTGAAAGAAGTTTGTGTAAAACAAACAATTTGGATGAATTTTGAGCAGATTATTTCCTGTGAATATTGTATTGAGATTAGTTTTGTTCTGATATTTTTAACTTTTAATGCAATTCTCCCTCTGTATTGTTTTTTTTTAAAAAAGTGTACATACTTAATAGGCTTCTTTTTTTTTTTAACAGATTCGATATTTTCTTCTCCCTGATGATTGGCAATTGTTCTATCAGCTCTTTGACTTTAATTACATATTTTTATAAAGCAGGATGGAGGTTGTGCTCAGGTCTTGAATCACCCTTATCCTGTGAAATTTCTTTTAACTTTATGTCTTAAATAATAACCTAAACTTTAAATAGTTGAATTTAGTTTTCTTCACAGAAATGAATTAACGCTGAAATACAGGCCTACTGTTATATTTTTTTTAAAAGTTCCCATGCACCCAACTCAAAATCAAGAAGGCCTTGCAATCATCTGGGGAAGCTTTGGCAACCCTCAGTAGGGGTCGGGAGCCCCAGGTTGGGAAGCAGTGATTTAGAACAGCAGAGGGGACAAACAAAATGATGCAAACACTGAAGAGACTGGAACTTAACAGTGTGTTATACGGCTGACTCGGCCTTAACTGCTTGAGCTCGAGACAACAATTGCGCTTGGCAATTGTGTTAATGGGTGAAATCTAGCTTGAAACTAGTAACCAACACCAGATACTGACCCGTTTCTGATTCTAAAGTTAGACATGAAGCCTGATACTGACAGGCTTCGATTTAATGTGGAACAGACTCTCTGATTATATGGACGTACGGACTCCAGATTCTACTGTTAGGAAGATGTTTTTCATTTTTTCCACCAAATATAGCATCAGAACTAAATCCTTTAATGAATTAGCTGATAGAGTGACACACAGAATAGCTGGCCGCCTTAAAGTGAGAATGACGAGTGTGTCTGTAGTTCCAGGGTCACGTACTGGACACTGTGTGCCTTGTGGACGATGTCTGGGTCCTCCACAGGGGATCCTTGACTGTTATGTGTGGCGGTCGCTGTGTGGTTTGGTTTCAGACCTTTGCCGTACCACCGTAACCCGATATTTGGATAAGTCTGGTGAGTGGAACACGAGCTACTAGTCCCTGTGTTGATTTGTGCCAATGTGTCAGCCTCTGACTTTTAAAGCACTCTGCACTCTTAACACTGTAAAGCTCTTTGGATAGAAGCAGTTGCCGACAACACCCAAAAAAAAATGTTGTTTTAATTGGAAAATAATTGCTTATCTTAATTGCATCCATTCCAGAACTCAAAATATATCACTACACAGAGAATGAGCATGAGAAAGACTGAAAGCAAGGAAAACAGCGAGAGAGAAAGAAAGCAAAAAGGCAAGCTTTGATTAAGAGGTGTGAAAGGCCAGAAAAAAGCGATCAAAACAGCCAATTATTCTCTGTATTTAACTTACTGTCAGAAAAAAGACAAATTGCTAAAAGATGCAGCAAAAACAAACAACATATGTTTAAATAATTATATAATTGTGTAATCTGAATGCTTTAGTAATCAAAACAAATTCAGGAATTCATTAAATGCATCCATACCAGTGCAAATGATACTCAGGACATGTCACACATTCGAAATCTGGCTACTATTACTCAGTGTCTTGCAGAATTATGGCACATATGAATCAAGCTGAGTCTTGAGCTTATGTCCGCAACGTGTCCAGAGGTTTGATCGATGCTGGCATGAGGCTGTGCTCGAGTCAGACTTTGTGTTCCCTCCCATGGTAAAGGTTATTGTGTGAGGAGAAGAGCGCTGATCCAGAGTGTGTACCTTAGGGGCTGTATTAATTGGCTCCAGATGGCCCACATGGTCCTGATAAAAGACTACCTCACTGCAGCTGGCTCCGTCAGACTGTGTGTATGCGACTGTGTGTGTTGCGCCGTGTGTGTGTGTGCGCTCGAGTCCATTTTGTCCCAGTGAGAGCAACATAAACGTATATGTTTATGTACATAAGAGTATGAATGTTTATATGGAGGGATTAAGCTTCACAAAATGAGTGTGTGTGTTTAATCAGTGTCTCTGCCTACTCATCCGTCTATATTTATTTCTGTGTGTGTAGCCTGGCAGTCTGTTCAGATCAAATCCATCAGCAGTTAAATGAGTGAAAATAAATTGTGTGTATGCACAGTGATCGCACTGTAATTGACACCATGTGTATGTGTGAATATGAGCATTAAAGCATGTATGAGACAAAGCTCCACTACTATGTTCAAGCATGGATACCAAATTTTCCATTTAACAGGCACTAAAATTGCTAATTCACTATATATTTTATGAGTCAAAGTATGTTCACTAACAGTGCTTGTTTTGCCACCGACTGATAAATGTTAAATGTCTGACAACATTATGGAAAGGATCACTTAGGACAGAACCTTGTTTTAGGACAGAGGGAGATACATTCGGTTGAACCAGAAACAGCCGTTTTAATGCTCTCGCCAAATTAACCAGACTCCCTTTCCAGAAATACTAATTTTAGCAAAGTCACTGTCATCTTCACTCAAACTCCACAGAAACAAAATAAAACTCACTGTGGCTGTTGGCTCATTGTTGCACTGTTCCAACAGTCACAAGCTCTCAGTTTGGTCAAAATAAACCCTTTTATTCGCAGAGTTTGGTGTGAAAATATATTGGGAGAGAAACGGGGGCAGAAATGACGTATACAGCTGGAATATTTTCACATCCATGTCAATCGGTAAAGGCTTTATTTGGTGATTGTGCAAACAGTCAGAAAGACGAACCAAGATGTTTTTTGGTGAGTTTGATTTTGTTTCTGTTACGTCTGTATGAAGATGACAATGGAGTCTGGTTAGTTTGGCGATAGCAAAACAGAGCAGTTTTAGATTTTAAAAAAGTATCATACTCTTAAAAAAAGGGTTTTCTCTGTAGGGATTTCCACAGTCATGTCAGACAATTTGAATAACCATCTGAGCCTGTCAGCGGTAAAAACAAGCACTTGCAGTGGACTTATTTTGATGGCGCGCAGTCGCCCAAAGGGATTATGTTGCAACTTGGTTTTGCTTCAGCTGGCTGCACCAGTCACCCTCAATACTGGACCAAAGTTACTCAAAGTGCATCAAATGAGGAAAATTAATCAGCTGGCTTTTACAGATGTTACCTCATGGACTGTAGGGAGCAACTACCAGGGGCTGAAAGTGCATAATGATATATTCAGACCAGTTTCCCAACACAAACCCTAAAATGGATGATGTGTGGTCAGTGTAAACAGTCGTAACTGAACACTCAACCTTACTCAACGTGTTTATTGCTTTTGTGTCTCCATGCATTTAGGAGAAGGACGGACCACAGTGAACTGACCCACTGACCTCATGACCTTCACATATGCAAACAGCCCCTGTGTAGACCACATATATTCTGAGCATGTGTGCACCAAACACAAATAAACCCCATCATCAGTCAATGAGCCAAGGCTGCTGAGAGGACAAGTATGCACACAGTAGTCCACTGGAGCAGGCCTTAATAACCGTGACAGCAACATATACTGCAGTACTTCTGTATATTTTGTCATGTGGCATGTGGTTTTAACGCTCAACTGCTCTGCGTTGACATCAAGATAAATGTGAGAACGTTATTCAGAGGTGTGATAGTGTGTGTGTCTCAGCTTTATGCTTCGAGCAGTCACAATAAAGCTCATTTGAGATTAAAGATATAGCTGGGCCTGGGCGCGTATTTAAATATAACCTTGGTTTTTCACCACCCCCACCTCTCCTCTTTTTTTTTTTGAATGAAACAATGAGAGAGGAGATGGCCTGATAGGCAGATGTGGAGAGAAAAGACATCTTGACAAGAGATCAAGCTTAGCTGTATCTCTGTGAATATATAAATGCAATATTAGGTCAGATGGAAGTCAACCATTGTCCCCCTTCTGTCACCTTAAAAGTGCTAACATACATAAATGGCGCCACACTTCAGCTAAACACCACTGAAATAACTCAAAAACACCAATAAGGCAGATGTAACCAGAGGTTTTAAATTTGTGGTTAACTGCACAGGAGAAAAAAAAATAACAGCACCTCCTGCTCTGCTTCCTTTTTACTCAAATGATAAAATACAGCACTTAAATGTAGGCTTTGTTAGCAGTCAAGGTCCACTGCTCAGGGCGATTTGCAACCCCCCCCTTCACAACACAGGCTGAACTCAAACCCCGTGACCTCTGACCTCGCACTCCTCCTTAAATCACCCCTGGGAGTGGCTGACCACAGCCAGGTTAGGTCAATAAACATCAGAGATGGTTCTGTATGTGCTCAGCAATCAGTCTAATTAAGCCAGAGTCACGTATGCGGACCTTCAGAGTGGACTTAAGACCTTGGGGCTACAGACACAGGAAGCCCAAACAAAAGATCGGGGACAAGTGCAGTACAGTGAGGCACAAAGAAAACAAAAAGGTTCATGAACTGAAATAAACATTCATTTTCTTATTTTGAAGCCTTTTCCGTCATTTTCATGATTTCCAGTTTATAGTATCTTGGTAGGCTGTGGTGCGGCGATTAGAACAACTAAGCAGACAGATCTAAAAGAAACTGAAGTACATGTGTAAACACAAACAAGACAATTTAAGAGCTAAACACACACACACACACACACACACACACACACACACACACACACACACACACACACACACACACACACACACACACACACACACACACACACCTAGATTGCTCCCAACTGATCAATCTCTCACCAGTGTCTCTCCAATTTACAGAAGATTCTCAGGTTGAGATGACAAGACTGACCCTTCCAATGGATCACTGCACACCGCAGCGGAGGACCTTGTGCTTCACTTTTGAAACAGTTTTCTTTTCACACACACATCCTTCAACTGAGCTCTGGCTCTAATAGCACAGCCAGGTGTATTGCTGCCTGCCTTTGGCTTTATCCAGTTACATTTACAACAAATACTTGGACTTTCACTGGAACACATAATTTGACACCTGTGGTGGAAGTAACTAATTACAACTTCTCAAATTACTGTAAGTAATAACAGCCTTACAGCAAATAACCTTTTGAGCGATCTCACAGTGCCAGACAAACGTCCGACATCAGAATAAAATCATGAGGGTTTTGCTAGAGTTGAAGCCAGCTCCCGTTTGTGCTGGAATCATTAAGTGTAAGGTCATTTTTTGGGTACTTCTGAGTACAATTTTCCAAACCTTGCATCAGCATTTTCGTAGCCAAAAAAGCTATCTGATCACAAGCAGGCCAATGAAAACCGTTCGATAATACTTCAGTTATCACACCGCCCTGTGGCAACTCACCACCCCCAGTCATTTCAATGAGGGCAAGGTGGCAGAGGGGAAGTGGATTCTACTGTGACAATAGGTGTAAGAAGAGTTGCTGCCCGTGTGAACGCACACAAATTTTGCACCGCCACTCAGGGTTCACTGTGTACTTCTGCCAGTTGCTTTGGTTTGGCTTTGGTCAGTCAAACAGAAGGGAGCAGGCATCGCAGAAATAGCAGGCATCATGGGTTAGAAAGAGATGATCATGAATGAGCTGATAATGCTGGTGTCTGCTTTTAAAAACACTTTGGTTTTTCGGGGAAATGCTCTTACAGGCAGGTGGTTGTCAGGGTGGTTACCCCGGGGTGGTGTGAAAACTTCTCACCAATAGCAGTTGTACTTGAGTACAGATTTTCAGTACTCTTTCCACCACTGCTTGACACACGAGGGTTATACTTCTCACTGAGAGGTGTCATCTCAAAGTAAGATATTCTTGGGAAATCATATGTCTATTTAAAAATACAGATAAAGTATCCTGAGTCATCCTAACAGCTTGGCTTACAATAGATACTTTTGCAGCTAAAAAAGGATATGAACTATTAAAAGACTTTTCTCACTGGAAGCCCTAAATGCTCTAGATACAAAAATAACAGTGTACAGTAAATCCCATGAACCGTTTAGATTTTGTCGCATTATGCCATAAGAAGCACCGTGCAAACCAGTTGCAACATGGTTAATCTTTGCAACAATCGCAGCGCTAGCACTTGTGTTTGACAGTGATTATGGGAGCGAGTTTGTGCGCTGAGTGACATTACGCACTGTGCTGGATGGTTAATACTCCTTCACCCTGCCATTTCAGCGGAGCGGAAGGCTTTCATAAAGCTGCGGCGACAATGAGAGGAGAGTTTAGAGGAGATTTTGGAGACTTGACATGCAGGGGTGAGTCACTGACAGACTGACAGAGAAATGAGAAGAAAGAAAAACAATGAGAGAGACAGTTTCAACTGTACTGGAATAAGCACAGACACAGTATTTAGTCGTGTTCCAAATTTCTCTGGGCTTTTTAAAGGCACATAAAGCCGTCATTTGACTGCAAAACCAAAGATACCTTTTTAAATACCTGGCTAAAAGCTCAGGCATGCACTGAACTTATTAGAAAACTGCACAGATACCCACTATTTGTTGTGTAAGTGTGAGTACTCCACTGTGCATGAATACAACACTAGCACTGGGTTGCACCAACAAAGATTAATTTAGATAAATCAGAATCAGAGTTTAGCAAAACTTATAAATCTTATGACTGAGTAGAGCTCTGTTGCACAATTTAAAACTAATCTCATTTTTGTAAATCCAAGTTTACAGATGTAAATCAAAATTAAAGAGTTTAATCAGTATGGGGATTTTGCTTGACAAAACTGAAACAGATGAACAAAAAATAATTTTGAGCACTGTCAGGACATAGAAAGTATAAAAGAGAGGGGTTCACTTTCAGCTGCACTGTATTAATTAACATTACATTTTTCACTATTAGCTAAAAGGTTAACAAAACGTTACACTATATGCCAGCTAGCTAAAAAAAAAAGAAAAATAAACAGTACATTATTAGCTAGTTAGCTAAAAACTGAACGTTAGTTGGCCTAGCTAGCCTAATAGCTAAGCAGGGAAGCTCTATTTTCCTACTTTGTTGGCCAAATTAAAGGAGCATTATGGTCAAATAATAACAAATGGACAATATATTAAGGAAGAAACTGACACAACATAAAAATGAATTGAGTGTCCATTAACTTTCACTGAAAAAAAAAAAAAGATTTTGCTCAATCCATCTCAAAAAGGCAGGCATTTTAAAAGTTAAACTTCCTCAAGTGTAAGTTTTAAGTTAATACTGGATTTAATTAGGGTTTAAAATGTAATCTTTCTAAATTTCAAGCGAGTTCAAACATGGGTGCGATATAATTTACAGTTAAACCATGACTTAACTGGGTTTAAAAAATAATCCTTATTGGTGCAACCCAGCCTGGTTGTTTGTAGTACAGTTAGGTGTTACACTACATATAGGTTCCCTCACAATACCATTTGGAGTAAATCAATAGACACATTATGGTCCTCTATTAACACACACATTTGCGGTGTGTGCGTGCAGGCCTGCGCGCACATGCATGTAATCCCTCATAAATGGAAATGGTGATTATGCATTACTGACAAGAGTCATTGGTTACGCTAGACGAGACAAGTGTGTGTGTGTGTGTGTGTGTGTGTGTGTGTGTGCGTGTGTGTCTCTGTGTGTGTACACACTTGGCATTCATTAAGTCGAAACAAAACAAGCGGCAGCAGCTGAGTGTGTGAGTGTGTGTCTTGGCGGAGACAACAGAGAGAACAGATTCAAAGAGAGCCAAAAGTGGGGTTCAGTGAAGAGAGAGAAAAAAAGAGAAAAAGAAAAGAGGGACGGAGAAAGAGAACGCAGAAATTAAGTTAAGAAGTCTGTTTAAGAGGGCCACTCAACTTCTGATCCACACACACTCTACCCCACACTTTTACAGTGCTTTGTAAGTTTTTTTTTTTTAAACTCACACACACAGTTGAACTAATGGCTGAGTCGCCGGGGGCAACGCCATGTAAGCATTAATCAGACAAGCTGAAATAAGATGCATCACAATCTCATTTTTATGGTTCTGATTTCTTCCAAGACTGTAATAGTCTTATATCACACCAGAAGTGCTTCAGATTTTGTTTTACATCAAGGGGCAACAAAATGATGACGGGATTAATAAAGTTTAACACAAATTAAAAAACAGAATTCCTTACCTACATGTTCCAAAGTATACACAATCATCAAAGCCACAAAAATGTTGACCACGAAAAAGTAAACCACAACGGATTCATGTTTAGATTGTCCCTGTGAGAGCTCTAATACTAAATGAAAATACCAATGAATGATTTACCGATTTCATTTATGACTTTACAACATGCTGACTAAATGCCAAAATCATGACAGCCGATTGGAGAGGAGGCCTCTGTATGAGCACATTGCATCACTAAACTAAAGGCTTGCCTGCAGGGAGAAACACCAAACTGTTGTGTCCCACCACAAAACAACTACAAAAACTTTTAAATCATACGTGTTAAAGAAGACCTGCACTACTCTGCTATTAATTATTACCGATTAATTGGCAATGCTCGGAATCGGGCCGGTTTTCACGTGACTGGCCTTGACCGGTGAGCGTCACAAATCCGGTTCTGTGCCCGTCATTGTCACACACATGTTCTGCACGATGGTCACGTCATGCGCGCAGCAGACAAACTGACCGTGACGTCAACACAGCGCTGATAACAGCTACACACTCAGACACACGTCTGTTTGAAGCTGGTGTCAGAGGCAGATTCCAATAACAGGATAAAGAGAAGACAGTCTACAACGAGACAGAGCAGCTGACAATGTCGCAAAACAGCCGTAAACTCTCTCGCACTTCAGGCTAATGCTAGCAAGCTAGCAGCAGACTGCTGTTCACAGAGGGACAGTTAAAATCTCACCTCCTGTTCTGGCTGAAGAATAAACAACCTGCGTTGATGTGTCTCCTCAAACATTTTCTCATCCAGACTCCTTTAACTTCTGTGTTTGTTTTTCTCACGGCAAAGTTTTACTTCAAACTGTTGCACCGCGCTAGTCTCCGGTTTGTTCACATCCGCTTCCACAAAAGATCACGTGAAATCGCGTCCCACGAAATCCCGCGAGATGATATCGCGAGATCACGTTCACCCAATTCATAATCTTAATATAAAATTATAACAAGGCCTGGTTGTAATCTGGATGATTTTGGAGAAAGTATTAAATGAATATTTAATAGTCAGTGTCTTATTATGAACATATTTACAAGAAAAGTTGCAAAAATGTTTGTGAATGCTGTCAATTACAGTTCTTAGAAAGACTGAAAATCAGAACCGGCCAAAATCAGAATCAGTAGGTCAGACCCCTCAAAAATCGGAAATCGGAATCGACTCAGAAAGTTGAAATCGGTGCAAGTCTAATTGTTAGTTGTCAACAGTCTTCAACAGTCTTGGTGTCACCATCGCCTGCTAGTTAGTTAACCAAAAGGAGCAGTTCACTCCCAACGTGATCTGTATATTTCTTACCTCTTGTTGCCTCTACAGAACATAGAATGAATCCAAAGCACACTATTTAGACTTGCTGAACTTGTTAGAACTCCCATTTCAAAATAGCAAAACTATATCACAACATCATCATCATCACACTCAACACTTCCTGCTGTGTATCAGCCAATATGGCTTATAGACGATCAGCAATCAGAATTGGTGGGTTAAAAAAAAAAAACATGACTGAGGGATCCCTATTGGAAACTGAAAGTACACAACTCGACAAAATATGTAAGGTCTCGCATTTTAAGACATTTTAATATACATACTACAACTTTAAAAGCCTGTCGTGGGACTTATCTTGACACCTCAGTGACTGGTAAACACACAGACGCTCTTCAACCTAAATCAAATACAGAAGAGGAACAGAGGTGCAGGAATATAAGTAGGTCAGTAAACCATGGCAGTGAAGATGAAAACCGTGCTGGGTTGTGAGTCTAAGTTTGTGTGTGTTTAAGAGTGTGTGCCGGGTCCAGTTTTGGCAGGGGAACCCCCATTTGGAGAATATGGTCATGCTGGTAGGAGAGGGCTACAATGAGCTGGCGTGTTTGAAGGGTATGTGCTGCCAGTCTCGTCCACCGCTCTCAGGAGCATGGGAAGGCAAACACAGAGTTGATCTCAAAGACTTCTAAAGGCGGCCGCTTCCTGCCAAAAATCACTCGCACCTGTCCTTCTGTCTCCTTCCTCTCTCCCTCTGCTGCTCCTCCCAGTCTTTCCCCTCTCTGTCTACCCTCTCTATCCCTTCATCCTCTCTCCACAGTGTGAAACTTTTTTTTTTCCTTCGCTCGAAATTGGAACCAGCTTACACCACACCGCTCCTCCCTTCTGTTTTGGCCGGTGCCAGGTGTAAAAGCTCCTGGCATCATCTCAGTTAGTCCTGTTCAGGAACAGTGTGGGGCAGCCATGCCAGGGCACTGGAGTCATCCTTCACACATAAAGCGCACACACACACACACGCGCACACACACACACAAAATAAGCTTTTTAAGAGGGCATGAGGCAGTGCCAAGTACTGGCTAGGCTTGTGTTTCATTAGCATCAGATAGAGAGCCTTTCTTCATTCAGTCCTGCTGTGTGTATGTGTGTGTGTGCGTGTGTGAGAGTGGACTAAAGAAAACCACGGATCAGGCTGGCCTCTAACTGAACTCAACGCAGCACACACGGCACTATAGGCCATCGGAGCAAGTGAGAATAAAAGTGTGAGAGCGTCCTTGTTATAAGTTATTCCTTTAGTGCTTTTCTTTCTCACTTGGAAGAGTGGTTATGCTTTGCTATGATATGAGCTGCAGGGTCACCTGGTTTCAATTCAACACTTGCTGTTGTTGTCAGTCAGACTATGATTATCTCATGTGTACAATCCAGCCTTCTTTATTCTGGCTGACTTCCAAGATCACTTGTTAATAAGAATTTCTTCAACTACTTGGAGGAATAAAAAGAACATTTTCATTGTCTTTTTCACACTTTTACCTCATAAATTCAAGTCTATGAGCCTCCTGAAAAACGTCCAATGTCTTATCAGCTGTTTCCGAGGCCCCGCTCCTCTGTTTTGAAGCCAGGTAGGTGAAAGCTTGTAATGACCGAGCTCAGATTTGGAGGTTACAGTATCAAATGACAGCTAGGAGGACTCAGGCAGGTGCCTGACGTGCACTGAATGGAGCCTGTATGGGCTGCTCATTACAGAAGGACATCTGCTGCTGTCCGGCCCCCCAGACTCCGCCTCCAGCTTTACACTGATGCTTTGATGCCCTGTCTGCGTGTGTGTGTGTGTGTGTGTGTGTGTGAGGGAGAGACCAGCAGCAGAACAAAACAACACACACAGGCATGCACCCACGCTTACACACAAACACACACACACACACACCTGCCACCTACAGTAGCTAGAATGAAAAGTGGGAGTGTGAATAAGGCTGGATTTTCACCAGGTCTACAGCACTCTGCACATAACATTTAAGTTAAAATGATAGTTTGACACACATGTTGCCTTTAAGAATCAATTAACAAATATTGCTGTAGGCCATATTGTGATTTCAATAACATTTCATGTAATTGTTTAGTCCTAATGACTGATGATTAAATCATGGTTTAACTTAATTATGTTGCATGAAACTTTTAAACTTTTTGCAAACAATATAACTTTTTTGTCTTTCTGTTTTTACTTTAGGAAACAATGCAATGTTCTGTTAACTTTTGAGCTAGGAGGGAAACAGTGTAGTTTGTTGTTAACTTATTAGCTAGCGAGCAAACAATGAAATGGTTTAAGGAATATAGAGCAGCAGAAGTGTGTGTGTGTGTGTGTGTGCATGTGTATGTGTGGTTTTGTGGCTGAGGAAAGAAAAAAAATCATCACACCAGGCATTTTTAATCTGCTGTACACTCTATAGAGCATGATTATTTGTAAATCATATTTTCCAGCTTGTGATTTCAAAACCTGCTTCATGTTGAATGCATTAGAAGCATCACATTTTCCAACAATCCTTTATTCCATTTTTCCAAGAACATTTGTCTGAGAGAGAGGGGGAGAGAGGGAGAGAGAGAGAGAGAGAGAGAGAGAGAGAGAGAGGGTGAGAGCAGTGTTCTGTACCAATCTCTCTGAAAATTACTATTTTTTCACGTATAAAATCCATTTCAATAATTCACTCTTGATATAAATGCCTTCTTTTAAAGAAGAAGCCGGAAATTAACAACTCATTGTACCCTGCAACAACTTCCAATTTTTAAATGATTCATTTGGAGAAGCATGGCAACATTCCTTTAAGTGGCTAATTATAAATGACTGAAATGGCATTTGCGTTAAAAGATGAGGGGGCGTGCTCATTAAAAGACCTTGGTGGCCTTTACAGGGTGGCACTATTTACACTTCTCTGTTGACTGTCATCTTCTATTACAGGACTAATGGGCAACTTGCTCCTGTCCAGAGGAGGGAAGAGAAAGAAATGACAAAGAGAGTGCATACACTAAGTTTATAAATCAATGCAATGGACAAAGTGATACTGAAATGTTTTGAATTGATTTTGCTGGGGGATGTAGTTAGAGAGGATACACGGGCAGAATGAATTATACTGAGAGAAACAGAGCAAATAAGAAAAAAGAGGAAGATAAAGTGTGTGTGTGTAAAACAGTATAGAGAACTTGAAAGCAGCTGGTATCACGTAGCAGCCTCTTAACCCTCAGCGCTCAGGAAATTCATCACAACCGAGCTGCGCTCGCAGTCGGTAACATGCGCAAACTTTCTCATCACACTCACATCCTCACACGCTCAGTATCAGCAGCAGCAGTTTGATAAACTCACGTTTACAGACACAAACAGCCTTGCAGGTCTACACCAATACAAGATTCACAGCTCTATAAAGCTCTTTGATGACCCAATGACTCACAAACAGGATTATACACGCAGACACACACGCTGCAGTCTCACCTCTTCTTTGCAGGACCGTCCTCACAGTACTTGCCGCCATCCAGGCCCTGAGAGCGCAAGGACCCATCTTCTTTGTGGCTGCCCTTTGACCCCGAGCCATTCAGCTGTCCATTGGCAAGGGAACCTGAGGAGAGAAGCACAAAAAGGGTTTATCAGCGAACAAGTTACAAGACCAGTATTTGATGCAATGTGTTACTTTTAACAAAGCAGAGTAATATAACATAAAGAAGTAATTGTTTTTAACAGCATTATGGTAGTACTACATTTACTATGTTAACGAACAAATTGTCAAGAGTGGTGAATCATTTCTGAATTTGTGGCATAAAGTGTGAGTAAAACTGTAACAAATGGACCTTGAGTTTGACATATGTCCTCTACACTCTAATCTGGTCTTTTACCAATCTCCATCTAGCTGTTTGATCATTCGTAAATGTAAAAAAAACATATATAATTGTGATTTTATTGAGATAATTAATCATTTATATTGTTTTTTAGAAGATCATCGTTTAATTAGTTGGATAATTCACCGATTCCCTGGTTGTCTGTTGTTAAGACTAAGGAAATCTGCCAATTTACTTTTATTCAAATCTAGCTCGTTTAAAAAAGTAATTGAATAAGCCTGCTCTGCACAGACAGTAATATTGTAAAGTAACTTATTACTTACAACTGGTACTATGTAATGTAGTCCTTTTGGAAAGTAACCCTGCCCAACACTGATGACCACCACCAGAAATCTGGCATGGTCTTTTGCAAATATCTTGTGATCCTGGGGGCTTAATATTGCATAAAAACACAGCTCAAGTCTTTAGGGAACAAACAATGTTTTCATCTGACAGTGTTAATAAAGCCTTCTGTTTTTGATTTGATGCAGTGGAGAGGGCTGAAGGCAAAGTAAATACATTTCTTTTGATAAGATTATGGGAGGTCTGCTTTATCTGACAGCATACAGCGTACAGAAGAAGGAAAACACAAGAAAGACAGAGAGAGAATTTGATAAATACAGAGAGAACACAAATTATTCACTGTACAAATACACTGAAATCCTGAAACCCGCACACAGTCCTTCACATCACATATTGCTGCATCTATTTCAGCATCATGGGGTTAGCTTTGAGTGAGGAGAGAGTTACTTATTCATATTTCTGTCCACATTTTCCCCAGTCGAATGCAACCGCTGTTCTCGGCTGACGTACGTGATGTGTGCCCTTTGACAAAGGATTTTAAAAAAAAAAAAACAAGCCTGAGGCAGCGAGAGAAGTGAACAGATATTGCTGGACTTGACATTCTTAGTGAGCCCAATTGACAGAGGCCTAATTAAATATTTAGCAAGCAACTCAGACAAATAAAATAAGCCCCCAGACAGATTCCTAAATCAAAAGCAACAACAGGCACCGAGAATTCAAATTAGGTCAAACAGAGGAGTGGAAGTCAATGGTAATTAAGGGAGACAACCAAATTAAATAGATATCACAAGGCTTGATTTCCTCATGGGCAGTTCTTGCAATTCTTGGAACGTGTCGCGCACAACTGTCTGACTCAACAATAGCATGTGAATGAGCAAACTTATCGGGGAAACAACTGAGGGAAGTTCAAAGCTTTTCAAGACTTATTAAAAGAAAAAAAAAAAAAGAAATATTCAGGAGCTGCCAAGGAGACCGACTGGAGACAGAGGGGCAGTCACATGTTAAAACTGCTCTTTCTCTTGCCAGCTGCAATATCATTTTGCAGAGCTAAGAGCTGGAGATTTATATCAGCGAGTGAGCAATGCAGCAATCAAAACACTTGACACTGACAATAATTAATCACATTTTACCCGTTCTGACCCGTTCTGACAAGCATTCATGCCTGACTGGACTTCGGTATGGCAGGTTGTTCAATTATTCACGTTGATTTTGCAAAAAAACAAGCAATGACTCACTGAACATTCAAGCTCCCGGTGGTTTGTTTAACCAAGACCGCCGCTGTCATAAACCCCTTCATTCACCTTTCCTCTGGTATGTCACTTTCTCATTGGCTGCTCGTTGCCTTGCCCTGCACACCCAGTGAAATTCCATTTGACTAATGCTCCAGAGGGATGTGTCACTCACCCAGGACCGCAAAATCCTAATAGTGGGTGTCAAGAGGAGGAAATAAATTAAGATAATAACGACAGCGGAGCACGGGTTAGGATAAGTGGCAACTTGAGTGATATTCTGTTAGCGAGGAGGCTACTGTCGAACAAGCCTGGGCATTGTGTCATGTGAGGAAGATGGGACGGGGAGGAGGGTAGTAAGATCAAATGACAGTGTAGGAGACAGGATGAAGATTGTGGAGCAGGTAAAAGGAGTTTTCAAACATGTGATTTAACTGAGATTTATAAATGCGCTTAGGGCTGAATGAGCGCACGCACACAGCCACACTTTCTTATTATTGCATAGCCACACGGGCTTGTTGGTTTTTCTCACACACGCAGGGCAGGTCAGTACCTGAAAGCGGAGGCACACTCATCGCACAGACATCATTGCGGTCAGAGAGTTAACAAGCGCCGGCGTGATGAGTAAGGCCATTGCATTGCTGTCAATGCTTTATGTTGGCGTTGGAGAGCCTGGAAGTCTATAGGGCAGGGGTGAATCACTGCCTTACAATGTCATGGTTGGCACGAAGGGCTTATATCCGTGCGCCTTTCATCAATCAAGGGTTTCACTCAGAGCCCTTTGATGTTTCTCCTTTCAAGCTAAAGTGGAATTCAGAATGAAAAAAAAATTCATATGGAAACACAGAATTCAATTAAACTGCATTTGTGAAAGCCTTTTTACACTTTCTTAGGATACATCCTGCAGACTGAGACTGATTTAAGGTGAAGTATGCAATATATTTACTGCACTAAATCGTAAAAAGACCATGATATGTCATCAGAGATTGAGGAAACACACTAAGTTTAAATACCGGCTTCTGCAACAACAGTGCTACAGCCAGCATGTCCTCCTTTGAAATTTCCAGTCCAGTCTCAAATGTCTGATCATGTTTGATCTTTTTTATAATTAATAATCTTGTAGAAGGAGTAGATTTTTATAACATTAAGTTGAGCAAAATGTTAATGGAGTCTGGCAGACAGTCCCTGAACCCGAACTCCAGAGTGTGTTTTTTTTCAGAGCAGTGGGGCCATTGTTTCTGTTTTCAGGATAACAGGCTTTAGCTTTACATCTACTGACAACTGACAGTTATAAACAGCTGATCAACTTGCAGTGTAGGACTTGTGTCGCTATCTTGCGCCCGTAGGTTCAGTGTCCGTGCAGCCTGCAGGCAACTCACTTCAACCATAGATCATGTATTAAATAGGTATTCAACCTTTTTAATATACAGTCATTGGCTCAAACTCGCTATCTGGACAGCAGTACTCACTTTTAGTCACTTTGGTCTTGCTCCTTTAAGACATGTTTTAAGTACTTTGATTTTTGTTTTTAATTTGAGGGCACAGATTAAAAATGATGATTACTCAAGGAACTACAAAGAGTGTTATCACGACTCCTGGACAATATGTTTTGCCAGTGAAAGTTGCACCAGAACAAATAGCACATTAACTTTAATTGCGCTCAGAAAATGACTGATGCATGATGTCCCCACAGAACGCAAACAAACAGGCAGAGGCCCCTTGCTCCGCCCCCTCTTCTTCTCTCCCCCACACCCTCCCCTCCATCTACCCCCCCCCCCCCCCCATTCCTCCAAAGAGTTGTTTGACATATGCTGGTTGCACATGAGCGCCCATCTGAGGGGCAGAGCAGAGAATCGTGGGAAGGCAGAGGGCCGAGGACGGGCGAACATGGAAGACAGGCAGGGAGCCAAAGGCCTAAAGTGCCCAAAATCGAGCTCTTGTGCCGGTGGAGGCCCACGACGAGGGGCAGGAGCAGCGGCAGCGCGGGATGGGATGGGGCAGTGGAGAGAAATGCTAGTGCGCCATCCCAATAGCTGCTCCTAAGAGAGAGGGGGGTTTCTAATCAGATTTATGCGTGCTTAACTAAGCCCATCGGCTCACTATGTTCACCTCAAAGTCTCAAGAGAGCAGGAGGGAGTGAGCAGAGGTACATAGCGTAACATGGCATATCACAGGGCTGAGAGGAGCCTATTAGTGTGAGCCGCAGTAATAAGTGGAACTATCGCAGAGTAGTCATGCTATAAGAGAGAATCATTGTGGGGGCAGAGTGTGCCTCCTTATAGGTTCTTGATTACACTTAGAAACACAGGCTTAATGTAGAAGTGACTGCAATGCGACACTTAATGGACAGGGAACCAAAACTGCAAACTTTATTAGATAGGATAGTTGAAGAGTAGACAGGAAAGGGGGGTGGAGAGAGAGGGGATGCCACGCAGCAGGCCTGAGTCGAACCAGCGGCCGCTGCAGAGGACTGACAGCCTCCATACATGGAGCTGACGCTAAACAACTGAGCTAAACAGCCGCCCCGTAAACATTGTTAACAAAGAACCATACAGGAATTCAGTGGAATCAACTAGTTTTTTCTCATAAACTTAACATAAATATACAAGTGTGATGTGTTCAAGTTAACTTAAAAAACACTTCTGAACTTATAAACATGAGGGGGGGGGGTTTAACGTGAAATGATAAATTCAATAGAGTTCAATCAACTCATTAAAGTAAGTTCCTAAAGAAACATGATCAGCATATTAGCAGACTTACCGTCATGGTTTGTTTGTGAGGTAAAATTCTCATGAGAGCCTTTTTTTTTATGGTTTGAAGAATATTTACATGATGAAAACTTGCTGTGTCTCTAATATACTTTGAGATTAGTCATGGTTGATTGTTTTCATAATAATGATAAGACTGGGAACCATGAGAGGGTTAGTATTAAATTCAGCCTCTACTCCCTTACAATTAGTTATTTTATTTTTTTTTATAGTGAACGTAGGTGTGATAAAATGCTTACATGTTTCTTGGATAGCATATGTATGGTAGTAATCTGTCTTTTGACTTCCTTCTCATAAATGAAGAATTGTGCACAATTTGCAGTTGAAAGTCTAACACTATACAAGACTATAATCTCCCTTTCCCTCTTGTAAAGAAGAGTACTAAAATTCTACTTCATGCCCTTTGTTCAAGTAATCCTCTGTGCCTGTATACAATTAAAACTGTGGGATAATATAAAAAGAAACAATGGGTAGTTTTATTTTCGGGAAACTCCCCGTGGTACCCATTCCCAGACTTTTTTTTTTTCCCAGAGTAGAAGCAGATACTAAAATTGACTGCCTGGCAAGAGGATTTCAAATATCCCCAAATATATTGCGCTTCCTTCCAGAATTGGACCAAACAGCGTTGCACGACACTTACCACAAGCCAGAACAAAAGCATACACAACAAAGTAGTGCAGTTCAGAAACATGGCATCTGCTTTGTGAAGTTCAGGGCTGTAAATTCAAAGCATCACAGGGAGACACGGGATACTGTAATGGCTCGAGCTGTTTAGAAGTGCATGCAAGGACACAACAGATTAGTTAACTTGCCCTCTTTCAGTAACTGTGGTTAAGAGGTGGGAAGCAACTAAATATAAATATTTTGTTACTGTACTTACTGTACTGTAATTTTTCAGTACTGCATCTGCACTTTACTTAAGTAATTATTTTCTGACAACTTTTTACTTTAAATGCCCACATTTTAACACAAAAATCTGTACTTTCTACTCCTTGCATTTTCAAAACAGGTGATACTTTAGCTTAAAGCATTTGAGGGAAATTATTGTTTTGCGTCATTGAGTGCCACCTTCCCAACATCAAGCCAAGAAAAAAAGCCATAAAAGCCATAAGACAAAAACAATGTAAAAGGAATAACAAGACAAAAATGACATAAAAGATGTAACGAGAAAAAAAAGATGTAAAAGAAGTATCAAGATAAAAGCAAGGTAAAAGACGCAACAAGACAAAACAGACAGAGGGGCAGACTCGACCATGGGGAAAAGGTGAGGTTCTGTTAGCTCTGCACAGAGACAGCCAGTAGAAATGTCCTTCAGTGGGCTACCTTTTACTTTTATACTTTTTTTTTTTTTACACAGATATTCTACTCGAGTACAAAATATGTATACTTTTGGCACCTCTGCTGTGGTTCTCTCTTCTATCAGTCTCTCTAGTATTCCAGAGAGAGAACGGAGGGGCTCACACAGTGTTTTAGCTGCCACGGCTGCCACTCTGGCCATGCACGGGGTTGGCGGCATGGGAAATACAGACAGACAGCAGACTGACAGCATAGTGAGTGCTGAAGGAAGGGGGACAGCATGCATAAAAAAAAGGGGGAGGTGGCAAGGAACGACAGGTCCTGAGACCGGAAGACAGACCGAAAGAGGAGGAGAATGGACAGTCAGAGAAATGGGCGAAGAGGGAGCCCTCTCTTCAGCCCCTCCTGGTTTTCTGGACAGCAGCCAGCTCCTCCATCAATAGCACTCAGGGAAATGGAGAGGGAGGGAAGGAAAGGATGGCGAGAAGAGAGACAAGTGTAGCAGAGGGAGATGGCGAAGTACGGAGGTGCAAGAAGAAGATGCGGCTTCGGAGACGGGAGAGGGAGGATAGGAAACAGGACAGAGGGAGAGGAAGGGGAGGTGGCGACGGAGGAAGAATGGAAAAACAGGGAAGGTGGGAGGGTGACAGATATTGTAGGTAGTTAAGACAGACGGGGGCAGAGGACAGGAAGGACAAAGCAGAAAAGAGGGAGATGATGAGAAAAAAAAGGGAGACAGAGACGGATGGAGGGGAGAAAGAGGCTACGGTGAGGAGGGAGGGGGAGTGGAGATACATAATCGAGGAGATCGAGCAGCGGGAGGGAGAGAGGAGACAGGAGCTTGCGGAGAAGGCAGTAACCAGAGTCCTATTGATGTGTAATGAAACCCTGCATCCGGGGAGAGACGACCGGAAGGACGGTCGGACGGAGGGAGGTGGGGACGAGAAAAGCAGAGGAAGAGGAAGAATGCTGCCGTGATGGAGTAGGTAGAAGGGAGAGTGGGTGGGTGAAGGAGCTGAAGCCGGGACGCAGGAGGGCATAATGTCATTTGTTAAATAATGCAGGCAGCGAGCGGGAGAAGCAGGAAGTGTGATGGACATGGAGATGGACGGCTGCCAACAGCGAGAGGTAAAGTGGCTGGGGAGATGGCATAATTGCTGGCTATGGGCAGGGAGAAGGCTGGGTGGGTGGGGAGATAGACTGACAAACACACACACACACACACACGGACACACATACAGCTGACTGACAGAGCGCCACACCCCCTTTAAAACAGATAGCCACTGCTGCCACATGAAGACTGAGAGAGGAGGGGAGGAGGGAGAGGCTGGGGATGGACGGAGGTATGTGGGAAGGGGGAGATGGAGAGACAGATGCCTGGGGAGGGGGGACACATGCTGTTTTACAGAGGCTTACAACCAGGTATTGCTGTACCCTCCTGCAGTCTGATGACACCCATTTCCCAAAATGGTGGATGTTTTTCACAAAACTGACGACCACTACTTGCAGTAAAAATGTAAATCAAATTCTACAATACCACAATCTCAAAGACAAAAGTTTGCATTTTGTTTTAATGCATTTAAGTATCCGTTTAATTACAATAAAACCTCCAGTCTGCAAGCACGTTCCTCTGTGTCCGACTGCACGTCTGTAGCACAGCTGCAAACGGTGCTGGCAGGCTGTTACTCATGACGTGTATCTAATCAGATAGTTTAGTGGGTGGGACACTAAGTGAGACCACAGAATGGTGACCGCAGACAGAGAGAGAAGCAGCTGCATCAGAGCCAAGGCAGCTCATTTTTAAATTAATTTATCTTGTCTGCAATCAGATAAAATAAAAGCACAGATCCCAATAATCGTAAACATGCAGGATATTGGAGCCTATAATTGGTCGGTCCCTAGCGAGATTTTCCTTTCATTCATTTTCTTCCCCAATCACCAGCTGAAATGATTAGTACATTAATCCATTTGTCAATCAAGAGAAAATGAATTTGCAACTATTTTGACAATCAAACATTGGTTTTAGGCAACAATTTTCTGGTACAAGCTTCCCAGATTCTGGATATATTCAGGTTTTCTTAGTCTACTATGATAACAAACTAAATTTCTTTGGGATTTGGCCTGTTAGTCTGACCAAACATAAACAGATATTTGTAGTCTCACCCATTATAAGATAATGGAAATTTTTCACTATTTTGTTTCAGTTGAACAAATGATTGCAGTGCAGTGCTACTTTCAATTATATTTCTATGAAATAGTAAAAAAATAAAAATTCTGGGGGTTGTATGAGATATTTAGACAGTGTATTCCCTTCATTAGAGTAGCAGCTGACAAGCCCCCAGTTTGGAGAAGAAGCAGGCTTACCAGCATGGAAATTAAACGTGTACTAAAACATGTACTGCTGAGAACTGGGTGAGCAACAAAACGTATTTCAGACACTTCAAAAAAGGTCTACCTAAAAAGCAGTTTAAATGCATATCATTTGGAATATTTACAGCTCTTTGCTGTCAGACAGCCTGTTCTGATAGGAAACTGCTGTTATACGAGCCAAATATTGCTCTCCACAAAGTAACCAGACTTCTTTGCTAAAAACAGTAATTTTACCTCACAGAACACAGGAGTTGCTGTCTTGATAAATTAGTTTGTGTTATTGTGTGATTTTTGTGTTTTAAAGGGTCGCCTTAGATTCACCAAAGTCACAATATAACATAAACAAACTAACTAGCAGTAGAGCGTGAACTCCAATAATCTGCAAGTTAAAATCAGTGTTTTTGCCAAAGGAGTCTGGTGACTATAGAGAGAGTGATATTTGGCTTATAACATGGCAGATAGTCATCAGGTAAAGCAGGTAAAGCAGTTAAAATATTCTAAAAGTAGCATCATCATATCATATTGATTTTTTTAGGTGGCTAAAATACTGCTGTTTTGCTTTTGATCCTGTCCACAGCAAACATTGTTTAGGTTCCTGCACTTATGCTCCTGTCTGCTTCCCCAAACTGAGGATGTGCCGACTGCCATCTACTGCAGTTAATAAAACCCCATGTCAAAACATCTGAACTCTCCCTTTAAAACAGCCTGAAGAAATATTAAATTTATAATTCTGTCAAACACGTTCTCCTGTCTGAAAAGCTAAAAACAGCAAATGTGTTGCTTAAGCAATTATACAATTATTACAATTTTCCTTTATTAATTATCTGACAATCAGGCAATCCATTGAGCGACTAATCATTCTGATATGACAGTTATCTCTAATCCATCATCTTCTCCAACTCAATTACACATTTAATGATCATGTGCATGCATGGTGTGGCTCTCCAAAATGGCTGATAGTTTCACAATAATGCCTGTGTGAGGCTGAACACTGGCACATGTCTGGCTCCGACATAAGCCCAGACTCTCTAACCCACAGTCCTCTAAAACAGCAGGGGCTGCCCATTCAGGATGTAGCGCACGCTGAGTGTGATCCTCCAAAATGGCTGACAGTTTCACCACAACGTCTATGCGAGATGGGAAACTGTGCCGCTCGTACAACCTCCAAAGCCTCGCTAACCCACGGTGCTCTAAAACAGCGGGGCCTGTCTATTCAGCCCCAGCTCCCTTTTGTGTCAGCGCGGGCTGCTGTCGTTACCCCCGGCACGACGGGCCGCCGACGCTTTCTAATGAGTCATTTTTATTCAGGCGATAAGGTCAGCTACCCGCGGCGGCTTAAAAGGCCCCGAGGAGCTCTGGAGTGGCAGCTATGAGATGCCAGACAGACACACAGAGATACACTAGCTACGGGGAGGGGAGGGGGGGGGGGCACTCGGCACAGACGTGGAGAGGAGAAATAAAGGTGTGGAAAATAAAGAAAACAAGAGGAAAATAGGGAAAGGCAAAAAAAAAAGCTAGGTATGAAAGATAAGCTACATTTCAAAAGAGACTTCCCTCCTGTCTGTCTGCCTGCCTGCCTGCCTGCCTGACTGTCTCCCTTCCTGCCTAGCTGGATGGCTGGATGACTTTCCTTTCTTTCGGTGTCTGGGTTGTGTTAATGTCAGCTGAGAATAGCTTCTGAGGCACGTGTGAAGTTCAAATCTCCGCTGTTGGCTGGCTGAGGGCTTTTTTTGTGTGGGAGCACCAGTGTCAAACAAAGACATGGTGGCAGCTCGGTTCAAAACAAGCTGTTCATCCCCCTAGTGCTCTCACTCTTCTTGTAATGTTTCAGGTTTACACGACACAACAGCAAAATCTCTCAACTGTTATTGTAGCCGGCTTCCACCTGGAATTGGATTTCTGTCTAACTAAGCAACTACAAGTATTAGTTCATGTCAGGGTTTCTATTAGTCTGTGTTTTAATGAGTCCGGACACAAAGGCCAAGCTGAAAAAGATTAACAGCACTTCTACATGGTTTTTCTTGTGTGTCCTGTGTTTGATGCTTACACAATATTCAGAAATAAATGGGAAAACTTTCAGTTCAAAGATTCTTTTGAGGATGTGACCAGCAAAGTGAAAGACTGTGGCTCACTGCCCGCTGACCCACAACAAAAAGAAAACTAGAGTCCTTGATCATGTGGTCCCACTCGGTCCTCTCTATTTCAAGTAAAATCAGGTTCAATCGTCAAAGAAAACATGACCCGTCTTCATATACAAACACACTAATAAAACTGTCGTCTGCAATTAAAGCAATGAAGAGCGATACCGTGACGCTAATGTCAGCCAAGCCAGATGAAACTGGCAACTCTGACATTTACTCCACAAAATGCTAGTGCTGCAGTTCTTTTGCTTCTTTCATTTTGTCAAATCAAAGTGAAAGTTTTCAGCACGTTTCAAGATATCCTTTAATTGTTGCAGGCCTGTTTACAGTGCACTGTGAGAGACGCAATTCATTTTATTTCATTTAAATTCAAGTCTTTGCAAAGTCCTCATTTTAGCTAAATACAGATCTGAAAGTATGGATGTCTGAGAAATAAAGACTTTATCTTACATTCAGTCTAAACTGAAGTCCACTTGAAGAAATAAAGGGTAAATTTAACTTGTTCTTAGACCAGCATGCTGGCTTCAGTCCCAACGTGAAGGAAATTGCAGAAATTAACTTTTGTTACAATTATTGTATTCCAGTGATTTGAACAAATCTGGTCCTGTATGAGGTCAGTTCACTTTATTTCTGTTCACTATGTGGCTTTAAATACAGTAAATTACCAACATATCTAAATGTGGTCAGTCTCATCTAACCTATCGTCTTTCGTCTGATGACAATTTATCCTCTTAGGGCAACTGCCAAAGTTTCGGGGCTTCCGGTGTCAATGGATATCCGGATAATGGATAGTGGATATCCAGGCCGAGACTCTCTCTTCTGTGCACTGATCATCGTTTATAGTCTGATTAAGAAGATGAGACGCAAACATTAATACTCTCTGTCAGTGTTTTAGGCCCAGATGACATTTTGTCCAATCCCTATAAATATCTGCTGACTGCTAACTGAATGCAACCAAAATCAGCTCAAACGAGATTGTAGCCTGAGTTGTATGGACCAAAATAACTACAAACAGAAACGCAAAGGCTTATGATACCAAAATCTTGTCCCTCGCCTACAGATTCTGTTTCATACAAATGATATTTTGGTAAACAGCGCAGCTTCAGACATACTCTGATCTTATATCAACTGTATATCAGTAAAAGTTGACAAATGGAAGGATAGGATACACAGTGAGACGGGTCCCTTGCATTCAGGACATGGACATGAACTTACCATTGGAGTTTGTGGTTCCGTCATCCAGCTGCCGTTTCTGTGCACTCCTAAACTCCTTTAGTGAGAGGTAAAGCACCTTTCGCATAACCCGCTCCTCTGACCACGGGATCCCATCACTGTCATCCTGAGGAAACATCCAGAGAGAGAACAGGTCAGTACAAACTATTGTCACAGACAACTTTGACCAACTTTTGACTGTGCAAGTGGGAAAGTACATTTCTGACACTTAGCTAAACAAGTTCTGAACTATCATGTTATTTTTTTGAAAAATCAAAGCTGACAGACAGGCAATGAACAACCCATTAATCTAGACTGCAGTTTTGCAAGTTGGACAGTTGTTTGTGCTGAGCTTTTGCCTTCATTTCTGTTGTCAGACAGTTGTGATGAGATGTCCAAGAAAAAAAACCTAACAAGCTCATGTCAGCACAGTCTGTCCATTTCACTGCCATCAGCCAATTAGGTGCCACAGAATCACTCTGTGCATTTTTTGCATTATGTTAACTTTAAAAACAGCCTGGAAAACATTTGTTTACATCAGTAGCTGTGGCTAATTAGTATTTTAGTAGTCTGAGGGAAGTGGAATTGATTTTCATATTATATTCTTGTATATATAATTGTTGTTTTGATAGACAACAAACATCAAGATGTTGTATTAATTGTGGAAATGCATGAAAAGTTATGACAGCCTCAGTAAAGATAAACAGACAAAGTTTTTGGAGAATGGCGAATCTCCTTATATATTGTTACGGTTGCCATGTCTTGCTACATTGTGACATTAGCATGACACAACATTAACATAACATAGCATTAGCTTGCAGTTAGACACAGGGCAACAACATTAGCATAAGAATGCACCAAGGACTGCATCTCGCCACAATGCCATGATCGGAGCGCGTTATGGTGATGAATAGGTAGGAAGCAAATGAAAAAAGCATCATGGGACCGTGAGTTCATGTGTTGCTAATCTCTCCCAGGGAGACTGAGACAGAAGATGTTATTGTTGAGGAGGTCACCAGAAGTCACACACACACACACACACACACACACACACACACACACACACACACACACACACACACACACACACACACACACACACACTTTTCCAAGATATGTCCATTTTTTTCTCAGTCAGTTTCAATTGACAGCAGAATGTAAAGCACATCAAAGCTGCAATTTATTCAAAACACTGCATTGCTCATATTGAGAGTTTTAACAGCTTAATAGAAAAATATTCCACTGCGATGAGCATTGTTAAAAGGGTCTTTAGTGAGTGTCCAACAGCAATAACCATACTTCTCTCCCCTCCCCTCGCTTCCCTACACTCATTGCTCTGGCAGCTGTGATGTTGAACAACGCTAATGACTAAAGGAAATGAGATTAGGACATGAGCAACAACAAAGAGGTATTAATAAATAATGGAAACTGGAAATAGCTTTTTCTCTAGTCAAGCCATGGGGCGAGTAGATCTCCGCTGTAAGGTTTGAGAAAAGAAAACACTTTGTGTCTTTGTGCAAAAAGCTAATGTATGCTAATTATTTGAATTAAAAGGGAAAAAAAACATTTCTGATCCTGTCGGCGAGTGCACTTCCTTCTGTCTGACTCAAATTTAATGTAAGAGGCAGACGTGAGAGGCAACGTGTGTGGGAGCGCGGTTCGGATCATCCAGTTGACTCAGATCAGCGGAGTTGGCTGGGCTGAGTGGCTGGCGGGCATCACGGTGACATCAGCGCGGGGTGCATTAGAAATCTCCACCTCGTTCACAAATAATCACTCCAAGATGTTTTATCGCTGCTGTAATAACAAGATAACAGTCACAGCATTCCATTAAGAATGAGTGCACTCTCAGAAAAAAAAAAAAAAAACTAAAACTGAGAATTCAGACGACTGTGGCTGAGTCTGTGTGTCAGCCCGTCTGAGTGTGTGAAAGTTAATCTCATCCTAATATTATGCAGCCTCCCACAGCCGGTGAATAAAATGCTACTGAAATGACTAATGCTCACAAATGTCTTTCTTTCAGTGCTGCAACCCTGGGTCTGGTGCTCTCTATTCACACTCAATCAAATACACACAAGATGCCAGAGATGTTCTGATGGATAAAATCTGCCTTCTGTTCCGTGCAGCAGACAACTCACTGCTAATTATAGCAGCGTCACAACAGGGTGTGTGCCAACGTTACTGTGTGTGTTTTCTTCAAAGTCTCAGAGTTCAAGACACAGAGATGATGTTTTTGAAGAATACACACAGTACATTTTACTAAGATAAAGTTAGTCGCTGATCAGAGTTCACAATGTTTTGGGTATAAACTCAGATGTACTTCATGCAACAGCTGCCTGCCTTGTGTCTCACCATTACTATATAGTGTCTAATGTTGTGTGCATTTTGAATAGCTGACTATTAAAACCCTGACACTGTGCAGAATTGTTCATCTGTTGTCAGCCATGTTATATAAACATAATTTAAGTTATTTAAAGAAAGGAAAGACTCCTGCCACCCCTTCAGTCCCTAAGGGTTTAGTCCAATCAGATTGCAGTTCATTTGTAAATAGTCTCTGAGAGCCAGTCAAGGTCTCTGCTACTTCACCTGCCACCAAGTCAGCCTATTAGGTATTAGGTAACCCTTTACTGATTGTCTTTGAGATCTTTTTAATGACAAGTGATCATTGTTATTAGGTGAAAGAAAACATGATACATCTCCAGTGACAAGTTGACCACTTTTATTTTAGAGTAGTTGATGACTACTTAAATGAAGTTGTCAGGAATTCCCTAGTGTCTGGTGGTATTGGTTTGGCTGGATTCATTCTTTTTTGGTTTTCCATTGTCATAAATTGTGAATGGAAGCTGGTGCTTTTTTGGTATCACCTCAGTAGAGGTTCCTGAAGAAGCCGATACTTAACTGACTGCTGCCAGTGTGCAGGATGTGCATGTCGACGATTCTAGTGACAATTCTCTATGACCAAAGTGCTATTGCAATTTTTTATTCACTTGACCTAGATTTTAAAAAATTCCTGCAAAACTGACCATTGATGAAGGGCAGATGTTCATTTTTTAAGTTGCTGATGAAAGGTTTTCAAAAGAAAAATACATCCCCCATTGTTCTTATGCATTTGTGTCGTGGTGATGATGTCACAGCAGTTTCACCTAGCATGGTTAAGCTCATCAGCTAAAAGACTGCTCTAAAAGTGAACATGAAACAGTAAAATAAAGCAGATACCTGAAAGTACAAACAACGACACAGCAGAGACACTAAACTTCAAACCACAGAGATTCAGACAGAAGCTACTTAAGTAGTGGGAGCTGAACACAGGTACTTTTTCAGACCTCTTTCTCTCTACTATCCTGCACACACACAAACTGAGTCCTACAACACACACTTGTCTGAGGGGGAAATAGGGGAGGTTGTCATGGGTTGGCTGCAGTGGACATCACTGCAACACACCTGGAGGTGGGTCAGGTGTGCTTTGGCCCCACTCTGGAGATGGTCAGTCTTACGGAAATGCAAATCATTGAAGCATGGTTTGACTTGGCAAGGCCAAAAGTGACAATGGAAAAGCCCTATTAGTGGATTGCTTAAAAGCCACAGGTGGGTCATGGGAGAAAACGTTGGAAGTAAAGAACTACTTAGAAACTAGCAAATATGTTTTATCATCACCACGTAATTGAAAACTTCCTGTAATTAGAACAAAACTGATATGGCCTCATTCACTCACTTGATTCACTTCACAACTCTTAATATTTTTTGACAATATTGACAGGACTGAAGATTTGCTTGTTTACCATGCTTTTGTGTGTGTTTTTCTGTGTCTTCAGCAGATAAAAACAAGCTTTTGCAGCGTATTGTTTTGATTTCCCAGGTCTGCTCAGGGGCCTTGGGGACAAGGCCTCAGCAGAGCTAACGGGAGGAGGGGAGAGAAGAAGATTAAAAGCTGGGTGTCTGCACATGATGGAGCTGATGGGTGACAGCCACATCTCCCTGCATACTGTACGCATGCTGGCACATGCACATGCGTGCGCACACACAGACACAGACACACACACACAACAGCAAGCAGACCGTTCAGTGCAGCGATGGTTTGCAGCCTCTGACAGAGGTTGATAGGGTGTGTTTTGTGTGTAGCAAGCAGTCCCTCATTACACTGTCACACAAGAGCGCGCACACACACTCACACTAGCGAGAAAGGTGGTGCAAGTATTCAATTATGCCATTTTCTCCTGTAGTTAATGTCATCTAATCCATTCTGTGCGCGCACGTGTGTGTGTGTGTGTGCAAAAGCCTGCCAGGTAGGCACCAATTACCCAGACAGCTCACTGGCACCCTTTTCCTCCTGGTGTGTCACAAGGCCAAACGTGCACTGACACACACACATATAGCATTGACAGTATATCTCAGGGTTACGCTCTCACATACACAGCTTCTGTGGTTTCCGTATCTCTACCTGACACACACAAACACAGCACAGCTGTATGAGACAGAAAAAAATATCTTCCCTCCAAAAATTGACCTTAAAGTTCATCTGCATTTCTTTTTCTCTCACTTTCTCTCTGGTTTCCTCACAGTCATTGGCAGCATGCCACAGATATTTCCTGCGCCGTGTACACATAGCAACAAGGTCTAGGGAAAAAAGGAGGGGAAAAATATGCTGACTGATTTTTCATCTGCTCTATTACAGCTGCTGTACCTTGAAACCTCGCTAATAGTTCTTCATAACTTCAGATCATCGGTTAAACGGGTTTTCACAACCTTTGCTCAACTGTAGGTTAACTATTTGTCTGACCTCAGCAGTACAGCAGTTTGCCATCTGTTTCAGGCTGCTTTCGCTGGATTTTCAGCAACAAAAACCAGCTTCTGCTCGTGTCTGTGTCTTGCAGGTATAAAATAAAGAACTGATGGACAGCAATAGCATGCAAAATCCCTGCAAAGATGTTTGCACCTCCTGCCAGAGGGCAAGTATAACATGACAGAGGAAGGGAAACTCAAATAAGCAATAAAATCTATTGTGTTGCAGTTTCTCGGTCAGACATTGCAGTGTGTGTGTGTGAGATAGTGTGTGTGCTTGTGTTTCTGAGGTATTGCCAGAGCTCTTTAGAGACAGCTCTAACACAGAGCAGTGCCAGCAGAGCTCTACCTGGCACTGACACACACATCTACACCCCGACCAGCTCCCATCAGGCTAGTGGAATTCCACTAATGAGCGCAGGGACCTTTTCTGCACACATGCCTGCGTGTGTGTGTGTGTGTGTGTGTGTATTTGTGTAACCAAGGGATGCGACAGGAAAGTTGTGTGCCTACTGTCACCCGGCAACCCCACCCCCAATTCTTTTGGAGCACGCAGGTAATCCGACCTGCAAAAACCACAAAACCTTTTAAGTATCCATAGGGATACTCTGATTTAAAAGCACGTCTCTTTGTCTCACTCTGTGTCTCTCTCACTGTCGCACATGCACATGATGATAAATCAGACAGTGCTTGGAAGTATACCAAGGCAATACCTTTCCCGCTGGGCTTCTTTAAACATTTTACACTAATAAACTTCTCCAAAAGATTACATCCGAGGGGGAAAAAAAATATCACTTAACACGCAACTGAGATGCTAATTCGTTTAACATTTAAATTCTTTTCATGACATTCTGGAACATATAAAGGCTTTTATGGATCAAAAAATGTCATCCCTAGCTACAGTTATTACTTTTTTACCAGCAATTTTTGTTGTAATCAAGGAGAGATTGCCCATAGACCACCAAGCCCCTAAATTTGGTGGCTGAAGTTCATATTTGGTCATGCAAATGTAAAAATAATACTAAATAAATGTTTCCGATTTAAAAAATGAGCTAGACTTCTCAGCTAGTTGAGGAAACTGGCAGCACACACCGCAGTTCATTACATCCTTAGAGGAGTCATATTTAAGCTACTTAAACTGCTGCTTCATTCACTCCTAATTTTTCGCTGCCGTTTGGTTTGTCATAATCTGCACAAAGGAATCAGGATGTTCGGGCACTGTACCATTAGCTGTGTTTACGTCGACCCTATACTATTCTACAAATAATCAGAATAAAGGTGCCTCATGTAAACATCTGAATTGGAAGAGACTAAAATGATCTGTCCAGATTGGAAGGAATTTTAAATCTGATTAACAGGGATCACAAGGAAAATAATAATGTAAACCCTTAATCTGATTGTTTCTCTGTGGTTGAAACAAATATATTCATTTTGTGCACGTCTGCCCCACGTGGGGATAGATGATTGGCCCTTTTCCATACACAGAGCAGGCCTGGCTCAACTCGGTTTGACTTGGCCCATCAGCCCAGCATAGCAGGGGTATGCATTTCCATTACAACAGTGCTACCCACTTGAAGGTGTGTCTTTTACCTGAAGACAAGCTTGAGGAGGCTCGAGTCGAGCGGCTGCATAGCAGTGGATAAACTGTTCATACATATCTCTGAGATAAATACACGGTTTCCTTAAAGTCCCCTGATGTTTCATTATTTGCTTTTGCTTTTATTATGAAGCAGCACAAACCAGAAATCTTAATTTGGTGGGTTTCATCAGCAGTAACTTAACACGAGTCCAACTTGGTGGCTTGGTGTGGAACCAGTTTGCGTACATCAGAAAAGTGCTAAATCAAAGCACATTATTTAGCACCCATGTAAAGAGTTAAGTTGGAATTTCTTATTAAAACAATTTCAGTCATTTTTAAGTAATGCTGTCCATTTAAGCATAACTATGATGTCAGCAAAAGTTTTCAGGATGGGGATAAAAGCCGCTGACCGCAACAGCCTACCTACAAGGAATATTTGGTGGCTGGAATCACTTTTTGCGCCCATGGTTAATATTGAACTCTGGCAAGATTATTCTAAGATTATATTGAAAACAGGCACATTTAAATTAATTAGAGTGAGAAAAGATCCAGAGAAAAAATAGCCAGAAAACCAGATGCCAACAACAGATCACGACTAACTTGAGTCAATAAACTGAATTTTGAAAACTGTTCCAGGAATTGAGCAAATGTTAAAAAAAGCTAGCGGCAGTCTGCCAATGAGAAATGCAGAGTCTGAGCAGAAATAATCTATCTCTGCATCTGTATCTGTTCATCTAACTGGATGAAAAGTGGAGCTGGTTCCACTTCATAACCTCGGCCTTACTCAACAATCCTCTCTGCACAGCAGGCAAATCCAATAACTCTGAGAGTTGATGAGGAAACAAGTGGATCCCTTTGGCTGCCTGTAACAGTGAGTGTATTGGAAACAAGGTAAGGAGGAAGGGAGATGATGAAGGGTGCCGGATACGCAGTGTGTCCATTTTTAATGTGTGAAATCTTATTATGCCATTCACTGAAAAACACACACTGTGCCTTTAAGAGCATCACAGAGCCCAAGTGTTGTGCTCTGGGTCTGTGTGTACAAGTGTGACAGAAAGCCAATGCTAACGTCAGCTCTGCAGCTCAGACGCGCCGCTGCTGACTGTACAGCAGACACAGAAAGCACCGATTTAAAAAGGTAGTAAAATCTTCTAATATTTGGTTCCAAATGCTTCAGTTTTAATTGATTACTTGTCTAATATATCAATTTGCAGACACCGAAGCAACAGCCAACACACGTTTTCTTCTGCAAGTAAAACAAAAACCTTCAAGCTACATTCACACAACTTGGGAATCTGCATACATAGGTTTCTATGCGTGTGTATGTCCTTACTAACTGTTCTAAAAATAGCGCCGTGGCTGCTGCCGACTGTGTGGATGTCATGGCAGAGGAATGTGGGCCACGCGCCAGCTGCGATCTGCTCTACAAAACTGGCCCAAAATCTGTTATTCTAACACACATTTTCCTTTAGAGGAGGGACAGAGAGATGGATAGATGGAAGGATGGAAGAGAAATGTTATTCTAACAAAGCTTGGGTTATTGTAACCAGTAGTCAGGACAGTCTTTACCCCACTGCTACCCTCTTTCCTTTATCCTTCCACATCTTGATCTTTCTTACTCTTTCACCAACACATGGGCCCCAGATGACTGGCTGCAAGGATCTGACTGCTCAGGGTTCACAAGAGGTGCAGATGACAGCGATAACAATCATTTAATTCCCAAATACATCACTGTAACCTTACTCAGGGTCATGACCAAGCATCTGTGGATTAGAAGCATTTAAGGCACGTTGATTATGACCCTGTGGAGAAACAAAAACAACTGCAAAGCATTAAAGAAAGCCTAGACAAGGCAGCAAGAGGTCCTAATTATGCCACCACAATAATGGAGGGCTCTGCAAAGCAATCCTGCGAGTGAAAGATGCAAATGCAAATAAGAGCATCTAAGCAGCATGTTTGAGAAGAAGTGACTCATTACCAGTCCATGTATATGCCCGCTTTTGTTGTAAATAATGACTACTGTTTCCCAAGATGCACCTAACAAAATGTTACAAATGCTTTCTTAGTAGTTCAAACTCCAGCATGAACTGCTAACAACAGAGGCAGTTGCTAAAGAACAGGCCAACTTCCTCAACTATGGAGCACGTGTTTGCTCCAAAAAGCTCACATTCCAATCCTAACTACATCCTGGTCCCCATGGCCCTTATGGCTTCAAGTAGACCGGATGCTTAGCTCAGCTCAGAGCTCAGAGAATAGGCAAGTGGAACAAGGTTGTGGGGTTGCCGGGGAGGAGAGGCCCTATATAATCGCCTCATTACACCACAAGCTCACTGCATTGGAATGTGTGTGTGTGTGTGTGTGTGTGTGTGTGTGTGTGTGTGTGTGTTCGTAGCCACAGGGCCTTCCCTTTAAACTAGCCATGCCGGGATAGCCCCAACATTTAGAGCAGAGGGATCCAGAACATTTCCATCTGCAGGAGAGGAACGCTACAAGGGCAGAATTAGAGACAATTGTTGTGCAACTTAAAGGGACAGTTTGGACTATTTGATGTGGGGTTGTATAACTTACCGATAGTGTATCACCTACAGTAGATGCCAGAAGCTTAGCAATGTACTGCTCTGGACAGGGTCAGTGACAAACGTATTCTAGCCATTTAGGCAGCTTATTTAAACAGGAAACTGCTGAAACACACACTCTTCAAGTCAACCTAACTCTATACACAAAATCAGCAATTTTATCTCACAGAGAAGTGGAGTTGCTGGAGGCAGTGGTAGACCAGCAACTCCTGTGTTCTGTGAACATTATTCTATTCTGTGAACATTAAATAAACTGAACTATTCCTTTAACCCAGTTTTTACATAATCATAAATGCTACATAAACTTACTTGAGCAAAAAAAGTAACCACACAGATGTTTTCGGTGAAAGTACCACATTCCCTCTTTACCTTTTCCTCCTGTACCTACAAATGCAGCAGATAAAAAGGTTTCTCCCTCAGAACAGTTCCCTCTGTTTGCAGCCTGGCCGTCACGGTCTCTCCTGCTGAGCTCAGTGTCACAGACACACACACACACACACACATTCACAAACCTCCTGCGTCTGCACTGTCAATCATATCAGCTGTCTGCATTTGCACACTCATGCACGCACGCACAGTCTGAATCTATCTGAGCGTACGTAAGTGACAGACTGCCAGCGCCATTCAGCCCTGTCGAGCATAAAATGCTATCAGGCTGGTAAAAAAGTAGAGCACAGAGAGAGAGAGAGGGGAAGAGCTTTTAAATACAGACTGTGGCCAAGTTTATTTTGACTGCAAGAAAGAAATGTCACTGTGTTTTCAGCGTTTTGTGTGTGTGTGTGTGTGTGTGCGTGCATGTAAGAAGAACAGACACAACTGGCTGCATCATAAGCGGTTTAAATATAGCCAGTGTGGGTGGGCAACCCGGTCTATGACCAACTGACCCCTATTCTGACCCTTAACCCCACGCAAATGCACACTACAGCTGACACAAACAACCACCAACTCTGATCAATTCTCCAACTTACAAAGCTGTGTTTCATGAATTTGCTTTGCAACGCTTGTCTTCAAGTCTAGCTTAACTGAGAGAATTTTTTCACTACCTAATATCAAAAATTCATTATTGACACACTGGGCGATATCGCAGTGAGCCCTCAATTGTGAAACTTGTGAAAAAGATGTGTAAACACAAAGACAAAACAGAAAAATCTCATTGAAACCTGATAATTTGTGCTTTTTCTTTTGTCCAATTGGGTCAATTTTTACTTGTTATTTGATAACTGTTAATAAACAAAACTAAGACTAAAGTTGCAACAGCTGCAGCATCTATAACATTTCAGAGAACAGAGAAAAATGTCCATCCCAGTTCCTTAAAGTCCAAGGTAATGTCTTTAAATGTCTTTTTTGTGGGTCCAAAATCCAAAGATAAGCAGGGAATTTCCACATTTGAGAGGCTGAAACCAGCATTTCTGCATGAAACATTACTTAAACGATTAATCAGTTATCAAAATAGTTTTATAGTTTAAATATGTCTTGCTAGATTTACTTTTTTTTAAATAAAAATAAAAAAACAATGTGCTGTCAAAAGAAAAGTTTTAAACTTGGCACTTGCTGGACAGCATATAAGCTGATACAGATACTGACTGGTACAGCTGTGATAAGCCAGTATCGGGTCAATAATAATAGCCGACGAATATATCAGTCTGGCTCTATCTTCAATGTTTGATTTTAGACGAAAGAATGAAAAGCTGCTTAGCCGTCAGGCTGAAGACCCCAGCTGTCTGACCTCTCTACTCCCACATGAATGCAGCACAACACTTGTGACTGAAAAAGGCAATTGTTTGACTGCAAACATTCCTGATCCACCCCCTAACAAAAATGTAATCAATTGATTATTTGGGCCATCTGTTCCCAAAGTTTCAGCCAAATCTTTTTATTAACTTTTGAAATGTCTTTAAAACAAACAGACGGTATTAATTTGTGGCTTTAAAAACTTGAAAACAGAGTAAAAGAAAGAAATGAAAACCAGAATAACCATGAAAAGTAAAAACGTGCTAATCTATTCAACTGGTTTATCACATTCCTGTTATAGCAGTATTGACAGATTATCCAACAGAATGTGGAAGGAGTCTCGCCTCCGGTCTCGGTGGCTACACGGCACACAGCAGCAGAGGAGCATTACCGTAAAGAGCCGGGGCTCAGAGCAACTGTGTTCTGTTCAGTGCCGCAACGCCACGACAGAACGGCGGAATTGTTGTTGTGGGAATTTTAAGTGTCTCTCATAAAGTGAAATATTAAAGTAACGGCGTGATATCAGCTTTGCGGCGGCGTCTCTGTCAGTTTCACAGCCCTGTTGCCATGGTTTTTAGGGCTCAGTTGAGGAAAATTCCTCATATTCTTAAGTTACATTTGGCAGGTTGAGAGCGTCGGCTGTTCAGGCAGAGAACTGGGCTTACAATAGACTAAAATACAGGTCTCGTGATAGAAATGTGTGCTCAAGTGTAGTACAAAGCAACCCCTGTGTGTATATGTGTGTGTGCACGCACTGACAGGTTGCATAACAAATGGCTCCCATTCAATAATAACAGCCTCATTCAACACTCTTACCCTCCAACTCTGTCACAATATCATTTTCACTTTGGCTACTTGCCGCTGACCAGAGGTTTGACTCAATTCCCTGCACTGCGGGCACATGCACACAAACACGGGCTCACACGGACAGCAGGTTCTGATCGACGGCGCTCCCCGACATGCCGTCATTCATCACGCTAGCAGCGGCGATGGCTCCTGCGCCTTCCCTGCTATTCTCTCGGGAGGCCTTGGAAGACCCTGCCGCTGATCCCTCTTAACGGAGCTGCACTCCTCACCCTCTCTCTTCCACACAGAAATGTGAGGTTTGACTTCTAACATCAGCAGCAATAGTTTATTTCTTCAGATTCATGCAGCCAAATGAATGTGCCGCTCACAGCCATCCAGGCTATGTGACACCAGAGTGTCTCTGGAGATTATGAAAATCCTTTTACATCATAAAAGTCACATCAGGACATTTATTTACTTAGACTGATGGGAATTAGTAATCCTACGTGTTTAAATGTTAAGAGCTCTGTAAAATGTCACAATATGGAAGAAATAACTGTGTCACCGTTATTTTTTGTTGTATTTACACATGTATTTACATGATGAATAAACATCTTGTCCAGCAAACTGCCTGAGGCTGAGGCAGTGCTAATGGACACTTTTATAAAAAAAATAAAATGACTCTCTCTTTGCAAGCAAGGTCACATTTCTGCAGTCGGGCCTCTAAAAACACCACAAGGTCACAGTTTTTCTGTAGCTGGACCTTTTAACTACAGCCCGACCAGCTGATAGTCTTCATATATTCTTCACTGGTATTATTGATAATTATAAATAATTATGAATAATAATAATCATAATAAAAGAAAAAACATAAAGAGACCAAAATACATATATATTACATTTAAATTAAGAAAATTATTGCCTATAAAATGAGCTATTTTGTAGCTGTGATTAGAGCCTGACCGATACCCAATACTGGCCAATCACAACTATATCAGTCCATATCAATATCGGCATAAAAGTTAGGATGATATACAAGTTTACTATTTCAGAGATGTCATTCTGGACAATAACGTTAATTGTTAGACTGTCAAATATTCTGTCTCCATATCTTTGTCACAAGTGATGGCCATTTTTGAGGGATCATTACAAAAAATGTGTGTTTATGTATAGATTCTGCATAAAGAATAATCAGACAATATCAAATATCAATACAGATTTTTTTTTTAATTTCCAAATATCAGTGCCAGCATCAGCCCCAAAAGCCAGTATCGGTCAGGTCCTATCTGTGGACTGGACCATCTTAAGATACTACAGGGCCTGACACAGTGCGCTAAATGCTGAATTGTGTCCGTGCGCACACTTCGACACACATACAATATGTTTCACCGTATATGCAAGTTACAGTATGTTACAGTGTGATAAACATATCGTGCCACAGAGCTGAAGTCCTCCCACTCCTACAAACACACAAGGAGGGGACAGGAAGGCAGAAACAGGAAACAGAGTAACCTCATTAGCCTCATGCGTTGTCTGACAGGAACAGCCTGCGGGCCAACAGGCTCAGACGCACATACAGAGAACCACCGGCCAGCCTCTGGTCAGTTTCTGCAGCATCTGTCTGCTACTAGTGGAAGATCCCATTTAGTATGGAAGCAGGCTGGTGTGAGGACGACGCCTGAGGGGGACTTCTAGAAAGTCTCCCTGTTAGCCTTGGGTAGTCAGACTCATCAGAAAGGCTGTAGGATTACATCTGGAATCCAGTTAGGTAAGGCTGTAAACAATCAGACAGGAAGAAGCACACACGTGCACACACACAGGCACGCTTACACAACAACAACAACAAGTCATAGCCTGGGGCTTTAGACTCATTTACCCTCGCAGAACTTTGCACGAGCTCAGACAAGCTGCTTTACTAGAAAGACTCATTAATTCCCCTTTCCACAACCAGGACATAAAAAGATATTGAGCGTGTGAAAAAGGCCGCCGCTTGCCTACACAAGTGAAGAGCTAGATGGCTGTGTACTGCAAGTTAGATTAACGCAAATGAGGACATTTGTGAAAAAAAAAAGAAGCCGCTCTGCATAGAGATGCCTAAAGTCTTATCTCTGAGTATTTGAATCCTGCTCGTGTTCGGATTTAACAAACACAGAAGAAAAGAAAAACAGATGGACCTCTGCACCTCCCCGTCTCATCTATCCAAACCCTCCTTGCATTGCTTCCAACCAAAAGACATTCAATCGCAGCACAATAATTTTTAGATACACTTCACGGCTGTGTCTGTTGATGCAAGTGCAATTAAGTCTTTAAAAGATCGATAAAGACGCTCCAGTTGTAGCCTTGGCCAGGCCCACAAATTAAGTTACTTACTATTTTTGTGGCTGCAAAATAACCCCTTTCTTCACAAAACACACTTTCCAACACAAACCATTTTCCCTGATCTGATCTACTTGTGCCTGCGTAGGTAACATGTGGGTAATACAAGCCACATTTACTTCAAATGTTTGGTTTAGGACACAAGCTAAGTCACAGAATGCCATTTTTTCTGGTTTTGACAGCAGTTTGAAGAGCTTTAAATGAGTCACGAGTCAGCTTTAACTTTAAATGAGTTATTTTGCCTCTGGAGTTTGGTTAATTAGACCCAAAAATGACCTCACCTGTTTTGAATTGTTTAATTCTCTACTTGCACAATGTAGTGTGACATCTAACCGTTTTATGTGCTGCATGTGTGTTTACTTTCTGTCAGCTCTACAGTAAAGTTACCCTCACCAACAAACTTAGTCAATGCGCATACACCTGAGTAATGTTTACGCTGACACCCCCTGTCAGCATCCCTACGCAAAGACATGCACAGGGAGGCTTTACCTCTCAAGTGTTCTTGATAAACCTGATGTCTGTGGTCTCACACTCAATGTAACGGCAGCTCAAAAGACTGAAGCAACAGCAGCAACAGCGTCGCACCACACATGTATTACAACAGATGTAATAATACAGCATGAGATTGTGGTTTTAGATAACACACGTGAGACCAATTACGCAGCAGAAAAACAAAAGAGCCCCGGTGAGACAAGGAGGCACATTCTCAGGAAAGGTGTAAGAAGACCAAACGCGGAAAGAAATGGAAGGCCCATAATGCACCACTCCATTACTACATCCTACGCTCCCTCTTGCTCTTGCGCACACACTGTCCAGTGTTGTTCATTGTGATGGATGACCACCCTTGAATGGCCTGGATCAATGCATTCACAATGCTCCATATACCAAATGCATGCATGCGCAAACACACTGTGACATTTTATATTAAAATTTGTGTTTGAATACAAGCAGAACAAGAGAAGAGAAGAGAAGAGAAGAGAAGAGAAGAGAAGAGAAGAGAAGAGAAGAGAAGAGAAGAGAAGAGAAGAGCACAGTGGCTCCTGTGTGGTCACTCTGGGCCTGGTGCCGGTTGGCAGTGGTTGGCATCACCCCCTCTGCAGCTGGTGGCAATATTAACCCGCCTGTTGGCAGACGGCTGGTGGGGGCACGCGGGCAACAACTAGCCAGGCCGGAGGTGGGGCAGCGCTCTGTGTATCTGTGCGTATGTGTCCCGAGATGCCCTCTGTTGGCCCTGATGTGTGCGCACACTTGTGAGCAAGTTTTAAGGGTAAGTCTGACTTTGTGTTCGCAACTGTGCGCACATGCCCTGGGTGTGTATGTGTGTGAGTCTGCATGCAGCTGCTTGTACTGGTAGATGGCGTGAGGATCCAAACCATAAACAAACTAAACTGAGCTGAGATGAGAACATGACAAAATATTGGCTGGCGCTCCTAAATCCCATTTGAAAACAGTGCAAAATCCAGGCCTGTGGATAACCTTGGACTGGAACACTGCAACTCCTAAAAGTTGAGTCTCTTCCACCAATACAGAATAGTAAAAAAAAAAAATTCCACAACTAATTAGACAGCTTTGCTTGACTGAAAGTTTCGTATGGTTTTGTATCAGACAGGGATGTGAAAATACCACCTTTTAACAAGAGATATATTTTTAACCACACGTTTGTGTAGCGTTGATTTCTGAGGATATGCACAACCATCACCTCAACAGACACAGGAATACGGGCATGATGCATATGCTAACGCATAGGTAAAAGCTTTGGCCTTTCACTGCAGATACAGTTTCACAGAGGACTGTATTACAAGGATAATTTGGATTATTTCAAGTTGGGTTTTATGGTGTATTTATCCCTCGTCAGTGTATTATCTACAGTAGTAAGTATTTTAGGCACAAAAAAGTCCATCTAAACAAAATAAATACCAGTTTAAGTTAACACTATGTTTAGAAAATGATCACTGTTTTACTTTGCCATCAGACAGTCTGTTCTGACAAGAAGCTGCCATTATACAAGCCAAATATTGCTCTCTCCAAATCAACCAAACTCTATAGGTGAAATCAGTCAGCATGGATGCTGCTGGTCTACTGTTGCCTCGACCTGTTAGTTTGTTCATGTTACTGTGAGACTCTGAATCTCAATTATCCTTTAAAACAACAAAGTCACACAATAACGCACACGAACTAACCGATTGAGGCAGCAGTAGACCAGCACCTCCCGTGTTCTGCAAGTTTAAATGAACTGATTTTGTCTATGGAGCTTGGTTGGTTTGGTGAGAGCGATTTTAACATATTAACAGTGTTTTCCCATCAGAAAAGGCTGTCTGATGGCAGTGAAAATATTACATATACATAAAACATACACTTAAACTCATATTGATTTTTTTAGGTGGAACGTTTCTTTGGTTGCTAAAATACTTTTTGTTGCTGGCTCTGCCCGCAGCTTAGCTTCCACGCTGGTTTCATGAAGTGCCTAATACAACCCCACATCAATTATCCAAACTCTATCCTTTAAGAAATCACTGACAACATAAGTAAATGTGTCCCTTTGATAGCGCTAACATTTGTTAAATGCTCCAATACTGATAAGGTCCTTTAGCCTGACGTCTTACACCAGTGATGCAATTAATGTGATACTATAAAAAAAAAAAAATCTATGCTAGGACAAAGCAAAGAGACCCATTTTCCACTAATGTGACTGGGGCTGATGACAGCAACAACAGAGTAGCTTGTACAGACCATGTAAGGTCAAGTCTCTCTCTGGCTGACAATCTCACTAACAAGCACGTCACAACACAGTGCTCTTTCTACACTGTACACACACACACACACACACACATATACACAAGACTGTCTCTAAAGGACTTAAAAGCTCACGCTATACAAGTGCTTGTCTGGATCATTACTGGCAGACTGTGTACTGTTATGTACACATACACACACTGCCAGGGCCAAGAGGTGCACATCCATCCCTCCTCTCCAAGCAGCTGTTTCTGGCAAGCAAGTCAGCGCTATCTGTGTGCGTTTGTGCGTGTCTGAATGTGGATGCACACGCACAGTCGTGGGTTGCTAATTATATGCCTTCAAATGTAGCTTACATATGAATCAAAGACGCCGTCTGAGTCAAAAAAAAGCACAAGCCAGGAAATGGTACCTCCTACACGTCATCCTTTTCAACAGCAACAAACAGGAATATATCTGAAACCCGCCTTCAAAATGTACCTCATCCAAGAAAGCTGAAAATGCTACAAACTAAGTTAATTCAGGGGATTTGTTGAAAAGAGTGAATACATGGCAGTTGAAATATTTTTGATGACATGCAATTAACAATACCCTGCGTGCAATTTTTCACATAACTTGCCAGTCAAAATGAGACTACTCCAACAAAGCAGTAATTAGGCAACATAACTATTATTTCATAGACAACACAATTATTTCACAGTCTCCCATTGCTTAACGGGGACAAAAATGAATCAAACTGTTGTGAACAAGCCACAAATATCACTTGGGTGACAAGTTAATTACCCAATTTAACAAAGCAAATAATTACCCTCTGGCTCTGGGTCTAGTGAACTATTTTCCTTATGGAAATGAGACTTCGTGTGCACACAGAGGCCTGCGTTGCACGGTGGGGGAGCTGACGTCAGCAGACTCGCACAGAAAAGGAGCTATGCGGAAGCTCTGGGGTGGGTCAATAGTTAAGGCCTGTTATTACTTTGTTGCCTCTCCTGGTCATTGAGGTAATTCAATATAAAAGAGGAGAGAGGAGGAGGGAGGGAGTGTGTGTGTGAGCATCGTAAAGCTCTTTTGTTTTGTCTGGCTCATACTTTAAGGACTGTGAAGGACATATGATGTTTCTCACCCCGTCATAAACCTAAAAGCATGTATGCCATTTATCTTGAATGGGCACATACTGTACATTAAAGAAGAAATGACCATGAAATGATTTAAGAAATCAGAGAAAAGAAAAGGCAATAATGCAGCCAGCATACTCTACTATGAAATTTAAATTCAAAGCTGGAAAAACTGTTTTGAGCATATGTTAACTGAGTGTAGCAGGCAGCAAGGCAGACAGAGTGTGTATTTTTGGAGCAATGAGTTTTTGTTTTCAGGAGAACAGGCTTAACTTTACATCGGCCAACAACCGACAGCTATAAGCAGCTGATCAACTTACAGCGTAGGACTCATCGTTGCCCATCGGTGTCAAAATATAATGTTGCGTGCATCTTGACACACTTCTGCACAGCTAAGGGGGTTTTCTCCTGGATAGACACACGCAAACATACAGAGACATATGAAAAAGTGTTCTGTTCAGCAAAATGGCTGCCTTGTGGCCTCTGCGATCCCAGTTACATACCAGTGAGGGTTGTTTTTTTTTTAGAAATTGGCAACAAAGAACAACTTATGTCTTCTCAGTTATAAGCCTGTTGGAACATGCAGCTGTGACTGGTGTGCAAAAAATCTCAAATGAGCGGCAATATTCAGCAAGTGGGCTAAAGTGGACCAGAGCCAAAAAAAAAAAGTCATAAACTTCAATATTGCCAAAATTGCCAATTCAACACAGCCAATGAAGTTAAATGAAACTGCAAATTGCAATGAATCTCTAATATGAACAAACAGTGAGAGATAGCATTAAATAATATATACACACACACACACACACACACAGGGAAACACCTAAAATCTTTTTACTTACTGCACCATTTAAAAAGCTAAGCTAGTCCACAAGCAAAGTGCTAGACAAGCACTCTAATAAATCTATAACCGTTCACAGGGGAATGGAAAAATCAACCTTTACAGTGCAACCTCTTATTCACACACCTTCTTGCTGCTTCACTCTCTTTATTGCAGTCCAGATGCATTCTGTTTATTTATCCCGACACCGTGGCCCAATTTAGCCCTGAATGAGGGAAATTAAATCAGGCCTTGTGAAATCGCTACACTTCCCAGCCCTCGTTTCGTCCATTAAATTGTCATTGTCGGCCAGCCATTTACGAGACGCAGCAAAACAAATGTAACGCTCAAGGAGCCGAGCAGAAAGCCAGAGGACATGGCGGAAATTGCGGCGCGCTTTGTGGGTGGGAGGTTGGGTACGCGCGGGCTAAATGAGAAATCATTTGCTGAAACATTCAATGAGATGGATCACAGGGTTTTTAGCGGTAAAATGGGGTCATGCAGGTATTTAGTGTGTAGGCAAGAAAAGCTCTACAGCTTAAAGTGGACTGAGAGGAAAGGGAGCAAATGGAAACATACAGTAGGATAGCAGCGATTTATGTATTACACCATTTAATACTCTATGTATATTCGACAAAAATATGAAAACTGCTACAGCTTTATCTTGACATTTATTAGGCAGTGAACTATGGCTATGGCAATCTTTGCCCTCCTGGGGAAATAAAAGGTATCAAAAAATCAAAAGGAGAGCAAAATTTGAGAGAAATAAACCTTTTGTGTACATAGTAGACACCTTAGATTTTACTTTTCTTTAACTTCAACTAATGAAAAATGGGAACAAAAACAAAAGTCTTGCATTTATATTTGTGTTGTGTGTATAAATGAGAAAATAAACACACAAAGACATATTCAAAAGCAAACCCGCCTAATTTCTATCAAAGGCCACATGTGGTTAAATCTCTACATCGACTTGGTGTCCTGGGCCTTTCCACGCATAAGTCCAGCTAAAGGTCAAGGGTCGAGGGCAAGCAGGTGGCCGGAAGGGGTCAAAGTTGACCTCCCAGCTGACACATCAGTGGGCGGGCCTAAGCCACTCTCCTCAAAGGACCCGTCAATCACAGTCACTTATTTACCATGCGTCGATCTGTGTTGGCCCCAGGGATCCAGCTTGCTATTTCTCTCCAGCCTCTTTACCCCCAACCAGAGCCAGATAAGGGCCTCTTTACATGACAAAGTGCTGTGGAAGACCCGGGCAGAAGAAAAGAAAGAGGTTCCTTTCAGTTGCCGGTGGGGAGCAAATCCTCTGCCCGCAAGAGGTTATGGTCACATGGTTCTAATTTAAAACTCAAAGGTGAAATGGGAACTTTAGATTCCCTGGCCCGACATCATATCAAGTATCTTGCACCAGCTTGATCTCAAATTAAAGTTAAGCTGCCATGGCCATGATGTCCTAGATCACTGCTTCTAATCTTTAAAGCTTTGGAAATAATGTCCTAAAAGCTATTCTTTTTCATTTCTTTCCTTTCCAGCCAGTCACGACATAATAAGCACTCAGACTTTGTCATTGGAACAGCAAACATTCTGCACACTAGAAACCAATTAGACCGGGTTGCTCTGAAACGCTAAAACTCGGGAGCTACACTGCGGCATGTGTTACAACTTTAGCTCGCAGCTGTACGCTCACTCACCTCACTCTGAACCTCGCCCTCGCTAATGATGTGCAATGTGCTAAAGTTATCGCCGCTTAAAAGAATACAAGGAGACAGAAGTAAACCATCTCCCTTTTGTCTTCAAATGAGCTTGGATTCAGAGAGATGTTTTGGCAAGTGAAAGCGAACGTTTTTGAAAGAGAGAAACAAGATGTGAAAAAGGGGAAGCCTGGTTTCCATGGTTTACAAAAACTGGCAGACAAACAAGGCGTCTGTTATGAGTAAAATTTGAAAAAAAAAAAAAAAAAAAGAAATGTATTAGTACAGGGAAGATGGAGGGATTTGGGGTTTGATTTTGTTTTGAGTCTGGGCTGGAGAAACTCCCGATCGAGCCATCTGCCCGTGTGAAAGGAATTGGAGGAGTCAGACGGTTTCTGCCAGCAAAAAAGAAAAGAGGAGAAGAAGGGGTGTCACAGGGGAGTTGGTAGGAGGAAGAGAGAGGGAGGGGAGGACAGGTAGGCATTGTGTCTCGAGTTCCCCTTTCTATTCATTCACCCTGGTTCCTTTTTGGCCTCTTGGGGGGAAGGTAACTAAAGAGGGTGTTAGAAATGTCTTGCTGCTGCGAGGCTGTCATCTGTGGACAGAGGGAAGTTTTGTATGCGCCGCTCTGTGAGGATGAAGGAATTCAATCAGCTGGCATCTGTAGGGGACAACAGAGCCCTCTGAATATCAATAGCTTTAACATTTTAAAGAGACAAGTCACACATTTGCAGCTGAATGTTGCCAGAAGCTTCAAATGCTGCAGCGTTGCCAGCAAGACAATGATGTTTTAGGGTGTTTGCATCCTTTTTGAGTTGAGACACCCCACGATAATCAGGTTGATGGTCACACCCCTCCACAAAAAGAGACATGATGAGTGATGTCTGCAGCTTAGAGAGATAAATCTTGATGCATAAAAAAAAGCTTTTAAGGCAGAGGGTGTCGATCAGATCGTGTCCATCAGCTTTTAATCATCATCCTCACCAAAACTCATGACGTGACCTGGTTTAGAACAAAAACACAACGCACATTTACGTCCGTTACATTTCACCATACAGTTGGTTCAGTCATAAAGAATGTGCAGCCTATATGCAAAATTTTTGAAGGCTTGTTCCTTATGTTCAGTGTTATTAAGGGCCTCACATCTCTGAGGCTGCTTCCTGGCATTCATTTCGTGGCGCTTGCCACAATATTTTATTCTCCACAATCCTTCAGCTACCCCCAGAGAACATATCTGGCAACCCGCTTGGGTGTCCCCACCCCTAGGTTGAGAACCACTCTTCTCAGGAAACTTTGATTGGCCTGTAGCTGTAATAAATAAAGGGCACAGAATTCCTCCACACATACAGCATCCACACACTCAGCTGCTTTCCCTGACACAAAAACAATTTACAACACAAGAAAAATAACTGTTTACAATCCAACAGAGTTATTAAAATGGTGATTGCTGACTTACTACTGCACTATGGGGGGGGCATTTAATTTGAGACGAGGTAAAGGTACGATGACAGGTTGTCCCAGAAGCCCGCTGGTATTTCTCCTTGGGGAAGTTGATTTTAAACAACCCCCCTCCCCTCGCTCTGAACCATATTTCACGCAGACTTTTCAAATGCACGCAAATCTTCATCCATCACTGACAGCAAGGCAAAATAAACAATCATACCGTAGATCAATCACTGTCTGTTTAATGCCGCGCAGCGCCGAGGCTGTGAGGTGGGGAGGTTTGACGCGGTGGCACGGCGGCATGTGTGCACACATACGTTCAAGCGTGTATATGTGCAATATGTATATTGTTTTTTGGGTGTTTGATATAAAGCAGACGCCATTTCTCGCTGTGACTTTAAATCAGAGCTCTGTGGATCCAAAAGCCAGTTAAAACCACAATGGAGCATCAATGTCAGCCAATGATAAAATAGGGCAACATGTGGTTAACCCTGCACTTCTTTTTAACATCTGGTGTAATGAAACACTCATCTTACCTTCATCCCAAAACATTTGTGATTAAACGGACAGTTCACCCTAAAATCCAAAACGCATATTTTCCCTCAGGCCTGTAGTGCTATTTATCAATCTAAATAGCTTTGCAGCCAACAGCCGTTGAGATGTCTCCCTTTTCTTGAATATAATGGGACTAGCAGAAAGAAAGCTGTTTCTGATCTAGTCTGGTGCTGAAAGAAAGTAGTTCCAGTAGATTTGACCATAGAAAGAAAGCAGTTCCTACATGAAACTACTTACAGAAAGGTCTGTGGATTATTGCAAGTGACCACGTCATAAATTCTGGCAAAAGACATTTCTATTGAATTTTCAAATGTATTTTTTGGTATTTTGAGCTCCACAAGCACAATGTGTAATTTAGTCCCTTTATATCAACAGAATGCAGACATCTCCAAAACTCTGCAACTCACACCAAAACTAGCACAACAAGCCAGAGGAAAAATATGTAGTTTTGATTTTGGGGTGAAGTGTCCCTTTAAACTTCAATCCACCACCTCTGAAGGCAGCAAATAAAAGTTACTAATCTAAAGTCCGCCTTGCAAAGAAATCTTTGACATCCGTTGACGTGTAGAGGCGAAACATTAAACACAACTGTAAATATGACTGCAGAGAAGTGCATCCATCAGGTCCTGTGCTGATATCAGTGCTGCCAGGACTGATCCTGTCTTTAATCTAAACCTTAGATCTGGGCTCTCTATCGCCGTGTCTGCTTTAGAACCAAAGTCTACTGCCCGTCATCACCTGGCCTTCCCTCCTCTCATCTAACACTTCATAAAGACCATTCATCCCACCATCCTTTCATCCGTCTATACCAGGGGCCTCGTTAATCCTCCTCTCCATCCTGACCCTGTACCACTCTACTGGACTGGGACAAACTTCAAAGAGGCAGAGAGAGAGGGAGAGAGAGAGACAGAGAGACAGAGATAGTGTGTGTGTCTCTCTCTGTGTGTGAGTGACTGAGAGAGAGAGACACAGAGAGAGAGAGAGAGACAGATTGGGTGGGTGGGCAGCTGTGTTGTGCTTGGCCTACACCACAAAGCCTTTAGAGGACAAGGGCCCACACACACACACACACACACACACACACACACACACACACACACACACACACACACACACACACACACACTATTACTCTCCAACATCCTCGGAAGTCCTGCACTAGTTAAAGGGATAGTTCATATAATTTGGTGAAGGGCACCAGCACGGAAGCTGTAGCTTAAAAGCAATGAGCTGCTGTGGACAGGGTGAGCAGTAAAAACTATTTTAGCCACGTAAAGATCCACCTAAAAAACAAGAATCAATATCAGTTAAAGTGTATGCTAGATTTAGAATAGTCTCACCACTTAAGCTTGTCATCAGATAGCTTTTTCTGATGGGAGACAGCTTTACAATGAGAGTTCTGATTCACCAAAGTCACACAATAACACAAATTAACAGATCGAGGCAGCAGTAGACCAGATACTCCCATGTTCTGCAATACTTGGCTTACATTAACGGTGGTTTCCCGTCAGAAAAGGCTGACAGCAAAGTAAAGCAGTGAAAATATTCTAAATATAGAAAAACACTTACATGGATATTGATTTTTTTGAGGTGGAACTAAAATACCTTTTGTTGCTGACCCTGTCCAGGAGTCTCAGGATACTCTAACTGAATCATAATGTACAACATTTATAAACACTAATACATAATATTACAGGGGATTACTGCAAGTCAGAGCTATCAAATAGCACAGACACAACATTTTCCCACAGGAAGATGCACTATTTAACCAACCAGAGTAGAATTACAACACGCCGCGCCGATGAACTCTGATGAACAGCCATTAACTGGACTGGCACACAGCGTGCTAAGCTAATTCCCGGCCCCATATGAGCTCCAATGAGCCCAGGAAGGGGTACTAACAGAGAGAGAGAGAGGCCTTTGACAGACAAACCCCAGCTAAAAATGACAGTCTGTGTTGGAAATAGACTCACACACATGCATCAAAGAACACACACACACACACACACACACACACACACACACACACACACACACACACACACACACACACACACACACACACACACATATACACATGGCTGGTGACAGCTAAGGGAGTCTGACATGCCTGCCATCGCCACTGGTGGATATATGTTTATTTTATTAACCTGCCACAGACTTGGCGGGACGGGGGAGGGAAGAGGGGGGGAATGAAGGAGAAAAAGCTAAATCTCTGCATGAACGCTGTGACCTGTAAACATACAGTATAACTTGAAATGACTCCATTTATCTGAAACGTTTCAAGTAGTGTGCAAATCTGTATATTGTAACCAGATTTTTTTTTAAAAGGTTCTCCCCTCTTCATACCCTACGGCGCTAACTTCAAGAGCATGTTTTTTCCCCCAGTGGGAAGGTGTTTCAGACTGACATTTTACTTTGTGTCTGACTGTGACCTATTGTGTCCAGACACAAACATGTTATAAGTGAGGCCTGACTTTGCTGTTGTGTAACAAAATGATAAAACCAGTGAAAAGGATGGGAACCAACAGAACATGGTGCAACATTTTTCGTAGTATTGGGCATCGTGACGTCCACGTCTCTTCCAGATTTTTCCCCTTGCAGTCGAGTCATCATTTTCTCTTGGTGACTCAGAAAGAATGTAAGTCTAATAGGAGACAAAATATTACTTTCTGATCAAATAATGTATTATGTTATATGGTCCAGCTAATTATTAAATTATGTTGTTTAACTTTTCCTAAACTCACTGAACCAACCCAGCTGTTGTTAAGTCAGGCTAACATTAGCAATTATATTAATTATATTTTACAAACTAAAGTGACAAACTAAGGTTACTATAAAATGCTACTTTTCTCAAAACCACCTATCATGCTGTTAAGGAGCAGTACTTTACTTGTGGTCAAAGCAAATAATTGAGTTGGAAAAAATGGACACTTAATCTGATGCTTTCAAATCAAACAATTTAAGTACATTTGATTTAAAGCCATTATTTTCATACAACTTGTTAACTTGATGTGAAAAAACTTAATTTGTGTCACCAATTGAAGTATTTTTTTAAGTTGGTCCAACAATTCTCTTTTAAAATATGTAAAATATCCCAATTCATTTTTTTTACTCCCTAATATTGTTATCAGCCCCAAAAATCCAAGATCAGTCAGGCTGAACATTCTTGAAAGTCTTTAATGGTAACACATGTAAAGTTTCTTAGGGAGTTTATGCATGTAGACCATTAGCAACTGACCATGACATCTCACAAGATAACAGCCTTATGTGGAAATCAGCCATTCCTGCATCACCCGTTCATCTTGCCAGACCTCATCTATGACACTGACTCACAGTATCGACCATAACTGCCTCACTTATCACTGAACAGGCTGGTAACTGACACCCAGCCATGCATGGCACACCCTGTCTTGATACTAGCCAGCCCTGCTCGGCTTATTATTGACATTGGCTCCATTCCTGGCGAGATTCTACATGCTGTAGGGGTAAAAGAGTGTGCGTGCGCTTGTGCCCCACAGCACCGTGGCTCTTAATTGATTCATGTGCTTTAATAAAAAGCTCAAACTCTACCCTGCCCGGAGGAACGCACCTGTCACATAAAATCAGAAGACAGAAAGTGGGAACAACGTGGGGCTTTCAAAAAGCCCCCCCTGCCAGAGACGCAGAGCAAAAGAGCGGCACAAAGTGTGAGGGTAGGAGGACAGACAGTTGCAGCTGATGTGGGTCTGCACGTGAAAAGTACGTCAGGAGAAAAACAGCGCTCCTCTCGAGCTGAGAGAAAGAGTGTGTGTCGGTCTTTGTGAGCGGGGTCAGCTGTTGCTCTTGGCCCGGTTTACCCGTACAGCTTGGTGGCTTCGCGGCACAGTGACACCCTGTCCTCATGTCCCTGTTTCTCTTTCTCTCACAGACATTATGATATAATGGGCCATTCACCGTGACAACAGCAGAAACACACTCACGTTATGAGCGAACAGGCTCCTTTTAACAACATGCTGAGTCAAAAATACTTCACTTCTGGCTGACTAGCCGAGCCCATTAAGAGCACTTTTCCATCTACCACCAGCACCTTTCCAAGAAATAAGGTGCCATCAGTATAAGTACCTTTAATTGTGCCCAACGTACCATTTAAACCAACGCTTGTGTTTTCACGTCTTGAGCCGAGTTGCATGATTTACAGAGCCCTCATAAAATGTGCCATTTAATTTAAGCCGATGTTCAGTTAGAAAACGCTCACAATCGTTTTCCTGTATTAGCTCAGTGAGGAGCCATCGACGGTTTTATTTCTTCTCCATCGTTAAGAACTGGGATTGTAAAAAAAAAAAAAAAAGAAAGAGAGGAGGGAGTGAGTAAGAGGGGAGCACAGCAGAGAAGCAGAGGAAATACAAGGGCATAATTGCACGCCACTTGCAATCAACTTCAATTCTGCTTTTGTGCTGCTTAAAAAACAGAGAGAAAAAACGTGCTAAAGACATCAGAAATATGGAATCAAATCAACATTCTACGTTTTTTTTTTTTTTTTTTTACCACTACTAGCACCCTTTTTCTTTTTTTGTTGTTTTTTTGTTGGAGTAATTGCTATCTTACATTAAAGGCAGGATTAAAAACGAAAAGAGGTGGAGTGGTTAAAACTAAAAAAGAACATTTGTTTATTTAAAGAAAAAGATGGGGGGAGGAAAAGCCACTCCACATTTTAGTGTGGTGGCTTGGGCTATTATAAGAGTAAAAGCAAACCTTTACTCTGCACCTGGTTTCTAACACATCATCAATATCTAGGACATTAAAATAACAGCAGGCCTCATTCAGGTACAACCCCCTGCCTCCTCTCCTAAAATTATTCAGGCCCACAGCAGGTATTCATAGATTTAATTGCTATAAGGCTAGAAGTGGGAAAAATGACATACCATCATTTCTCTATCCCCAGAACCACACAAAGCTTCAAGCTTTGGCAAAAACACATGGCCACCCTCCAGTTCAAACAGATTTCCACCTGTCCTGGATCTCTTCGGGCCAATCACGACTGTTTATTTCATATGGGGTGGGTTTTTGATATGATGACAGACACAGGAGTGTCACCACTCCAGAACTGGAAAATCACGCAAAGTTCTTGCATTGAATGTTTTCAGAAACACATTTCAGTGTACTGTTTAGCTGTAATATGAGAAAGATTGTGACCCATCTGCAACTTATTTAGTATGTGTATATTATTGTGTGACTGTTTGAATGTCCAACATCCCTGGTTGTAGGTCATGTTTTGCTCCTCTGATTGGTTGCAGGTCTACACGAGGCGTTCTGGTCTGCACCTGTTGATAATGCCCCTTGGAAACTGAAAACGAACTGAGAGTTTTCAAACTAATTTGCATTTGTGAATTAGTCTGAGGATGCCAAGCTACCATTGCTCTGCACCATTCAGCTGTTTCTGCAATTGCATCAATGCCCAGAAAAATCTTTCTATATGAAAACATCACACTCACATTTACTCAGATGTTTTAAATTGACTCTTGAAAACTATTTCTATACATGAACAACATCAACCGTGAGTTACAATCAAATATTAATGAACCCAAATAAAAAGAAAATGCATATTTAAGGGCTGTAAGTGTCACATTTTCATCAGCAGTAAAACATTACCTCCGCTCATTCAGAATGTATTACAGCCGCTGTTTGAATGTGGACCAATTAGCAGAGTGTTAAAAACTACAACACGAGGGGCGTTCTGTGAGCCCAGACACGGCAGCCAGAGACTTGTTTGCCAAATAACAAATGCTTGTTCAATTACTCTCACCTGCCAAAAAATGGTCATAAATATTGCTGTAGGCAGGCGAGTCTGGCTGGGGAACAGCCTGGAGCACTTGGGCCAAACAGGCTGCTGGCCTTCACAGAGTCTGGTTGTTTCTCCTCACCCTTTCTCACCCTGAAAACACGGCCTTCCCCACCTGACTGCACTCAGCTTTGCCCCTCTCTTCAATATGCCCTCTGGCAGACAACTAACACACACAATCCACATACTACCTGCAGTAAGAATGCATTGAAATGATCAAGACATTCAAGTCAATTCAGAATGCAGCAGGAAATTTCCATCTCTTGCCAAACCCCTCACCGCTGCCTTTGGCCCCTGGATTCAGGAGACGCAGGGGAATCCAGTTGCCCGCAACTTCCTTTCCGAATGGTCCAAATATACGTTCAGTCTCACACATACACAGACACACACACTCGAAGTCTGCCAGCCTGGCGCCTGCCGCCAGAGGTAGGAGCGAAGGAGCAGAGGAAAAGGGAGAGGAGAAGAGGAGATAGACAAACAGAACATCCAGGAGGCGCCGCCACAAAGGGCTCCTAAGTGAGGTCATCTTTTTCCCCTGGTTGTCATTTCGAACCATATCTCAGCTGGCCCCACCTTCTCTTTAATGCCCTCTGCCTATACCCACTCAGCACATCAAGATAATAGCAGCTAAATATAAGCTAAGACGCTTCCTGATAAGCCACTGCTTAAAAAAGAAGCCTACTCCTCACTCTCAAAGCTGGATATACTACTACTACCACCACCCGTGGGGGGCCTCGACTGCTTAATGAGATTTGGGAATGCTGGAGGGAATGAATGAGCTGTGAAGCCAAAGCGACCAACCATTTTGGTTTCAATAAACCTCTTTCGCTTTTGAACATTTTAGCCTTGGGTTCTTGATAAATGAAGTGTCGAGCAGCCGCTGGTGGTATTTCCTGTGTGGCGGAAAAAGAAATATTCAGCAAATTCAGAAATTAACCTTCTTCAGAGCACGGCTCTCGCTTGTGATTTTTTAAAGGTCACGTCAACCGCATGGCCGAGACAGTGCTTGCTGTCGAATTATGGAGCCAAATTGTCTGACATGACAAATGCTCCTCTCATCACATGGATTTGACAGCAATCTTACAGGATAGTTTGGATTTCTTTGAAGTGGAGTTGTATGAGGGATCCCATATGCAGTGTATTACCTACGGTAGATGGCGGCTGGCACGTCCCCAGTTTGGCAAAGCAGAGAGGGGCACCACCATGGAAGCTAAGCAATGTTCTGTTGTGGATGGGGTGGGGTCATGAACAAATTGTATTTTAGCCACTTGTATGCTGAATTTAGAATATTTTCACTGTTTTACTTTGCCACGAGAAAACCTTTTCTGATGGGAAACCACTGTAATATAAGCCAAATATCTCTCTCTCCAAATCAACCAAACTGTAAGCAAAATGAATAATTTTACCTTGCAGAATACAGATGTCGCTTGTCTTCTGCTGCATATTATTGTGGGATTTCTGTGTTTTAAAAGGATAGTTCAGCTTCACTGAAGTCATACAATAACACAAATGTATGAACCGATTGAGGCAGTGGTAGATGAACAGCTCTTGTACAAGATAACATTAATTAAGGTAAAAGTACTGATTTTTCCCATGGAGTTTGGTTGGCTTGGGTTGAGCACTATTTTGCTTATATAACAGTAGTTTCCTGTCAGAAAAGGCTGTCGAGCAGCAAAGTAAAGCAGACTGTTTTTAGGTGGACATATTTTAAATGGCTAAAATACCTTTTCTTGCTGAACCTATTCACATCAGTACATTCCTTAGTTTCCATGCCCCTCTCTGCTTCTCCAAACTGGGGGTGTGCCGACCGCCATCTACTGTAGCTCATACACCGACTATCGATGAGTACCTCCAACAACCCCGCTGCAAATACTCCACACTCTCTCTCTCTCTTTAACTTCAGACTTGTATTCAACACATTAATAGGTAAACAAAAAGGTAACAGGACCTTGTGAAGTGACAACACACCCATGCAAACACAAGTATACACATAATGGTGAGATAAAGAGCTCAGGGCCTCTAGCAGGTAAAGTGGCCGCTATGCTTCATTAAGCAGGCTGCGATTCCCTTGGCCCTGCTACGTTTACCCAATTTAGACAGGAAATGACATTGTGTTAGCGTTACTGAGCAGAGGGAGGGAGGGAGGGAAGAGCTTTGAGGGGAGAGACCACGGGGGAGAGAAAAGAACACACTAGAAGTGAGCGAGATTAGATTAAGAACGTAGGGAATGGTCTACCATGAAGAGAGAGATTGGTAGAGTGAATTAGTGAATTAGCACACAGCAGAGGTGCACAGAAAAGAACCCCAGCATGGCGTTACCTCAGCTACAGTAGCAAAAAAGAGGGGAAGACAGGTTGGGTAGTAGAAGAAGAAAAGTGAAAGAGAGGCAGAAAGACAAAGAAAACAGCATGCGGGAAGCAGGCACACAAGCCTAATCACATTAACACTGACTGGAGGAAGGATGGAGGGAGGACGGCGGGAGGGAGGGGGCAGAGTGCTGTAAGACAAACCCATATTGGAAATCAAGTCTCGTTCTGCGAGCTAAAAGGTCAGCGTGGTCACAGCATGCATGTGTGTGTGTCTGTGTACTTAACAGGTTGAGGCCACTGGAGAGCCCAAGGTCTGCAAAGTAGGAAAGAGGTCGATAGTGCATTACTGAGACAGAGAGACAGAGAGAAAGACTGCTGCTGCTGCTGCTGCTACAAGGTCCTGTCTGTCCATTTGTACTCTGCAGCAGTTGCAGAGACAGTATCTGCATATGCATGGGTTTGACAGCGGTGGCTGAATGAACAGCACTCACAAAGTGGCTCCAGAGAGATATTTATATCTACACCAACATCCCCAAAATACCACCTCTAGTTGCAATAAGAGCAAAAAAAGAAACCTCTGAGATACAGACACATATTCTCACAGCATTAGTGGGCTGGTCGGCACTCTGGTAGACATTACATCATGAGGCGTGGCCTGAGAATGATCTGGGAATGATTCTCACATTCGTGTCCGGCCATCATCCAAATCCCAAATTCCCATCCTTCCAGTTCAGCATAAACAACAAACCACAAGGATTAAGCTGAAGCCTCGCTGATGAAGGCGTGATGGAGAATGTTGCAATTAAACTGTCATTTGCATGTATGGAATGCTTACTTCGCTGATTTGATCAGGATATTAAAGGGATAGTTCGGATTATTTGAAGTGGAGATGTATGAGGGCCGGCACAGAAGCTGCATAATGTACTGCTGAAGACAGGGTCAACAACAAAATGTATTTTATTACCAACACCAGTTTAAGTGTACATTGTACATTTTTAATATTTTCACAGCTTTATCTTGCCATTAGAGAGTGTTTCGGACAGGAAACCACCATTATAGAAACCGAGTATTGTTATGTACAGATCAACCAAACTCCATGGGCAAAATCAATCATTTTTCCTCTCACAACATTGGAGCTGCTGGTCTACCGCTGCCTTGATCTGTTTGTTTGTTTGTTTGTTTGTGTTTAGTGAGCTGACCTGTTCTTTTAAAACACTGAAGTCACACAATAACAAACAAACTAACAGATTGAGGCAGTGTTAGACCAACAACTCCAGTGTTATCCGAGGTAAAATCGCTGATTTTGCCTCTGGAGTTTGGTTGTTTTGGGGAGAGCAATATATTGCTTCTGTAATGGTGGTCTCCCATCAGAAAAGGCTGTCTGAAGGCAGTAAAATTTGAAAATATTTAAAATATAGTGTACAGTTAAACTGACACATTTTCGGCTACCATCTACTATAGACGATACACCGAGTATCCATAAATACCCTTATGCAACTCTATATCAAATAATCCGAACTATCCCTTTAAATACGCCGAAAGGACTGGTGGAAAAATAGCAACGAGGGGGGAGGGGGGGAGGGGGGAATGGTGAGAAAGCAGAAGAGACAGAGATGTGTGGGAGTGTAGTCACAAACTGACTGGCAGTCCTGCTGAGGGCTAGCAGGAGGTGTGCACACACACACTTATTCACGCAAACACGCTTGCACACATGCAGAGTGGGCCAAGGCATCTGTGCTGGAGACCTGTGTGAGTCAGGCTGATGAGATGACGAGCAGGCAGACAGAGAGGAAGACGGAGAGGAGAAGAATCATGCCTGAGCGAGAGAGCGAGAGAGCGAGAGAGAGAGAGAGAGAGAGAGAGAGAGAGAGAGAGAGAAGTGATCTTGATGTGCAGCCAGTAAATGTGGCTTCATCACAACAGAGCTGAGCAAGTACATAACTTGTCAGACAGATACACTCACTGAAACACACACACACACACACACACACACACACACAATGTAACAGCAGAAGGTCAAAATTCAAGCAGAAGCAGATTAATCTTTCTGTCTCATAAAGTATTACTTTTTGCACTTGTGCACCTCAGTGCTGCACACTTGGGAGCATCACTTGCCACCAGACAGCCAGGCACAAATACATGCAGAAACATCATGAAATTCTGTACTTTATTGGTCTCTTTCACAAGATCTTTTGGCAACACTATAAACAGCTTTATATCATGTGGTAAAGACTGAGTTACAGCTGTAAATTTGGGGAGCAGCTGCATGTTTGCCAGTCTATACATAGATATCTCCATTTCTTTGTTGTGGTTACATCCTCTGCTACACCATCAGTTTCTCGTAACAAACTGAGCAACACTTGTGTCATTTCAGATATGAGGCACCTTAGCGACGTATAAGTATGGTAAATAGAAACGAAAGAGATAAACAAAAAAGATAACATGAAAACATTAATAAACACATTACTCAATTAAAGCTAAGAGTATTTTTTAACTGTTATGAAACAGTCTCAATTTAATACTGATGCCTCTATGGGAAATCAGATGAAAGGAGCCTGTGTTTACATTTTCCCAGGCAAAGGTTATGGAACATAGCATATTAGCCAATCAGTTAGCCAGTTTTATTCAGATAATTTTATTTTATGTTATATTTTACAGTTATTGCGGTGTAAACACTGCCACTTTTGTCGACAGGGAACTCCAAAATCGGCAAAACAGAAAAGTTCCTCGTAGTGGCTTAAATACAATATGAAAAGGAATAACTGTAAAAAGGTTGCAAATATTACATCAAAAACAATAAAAGATGAGACATGTTCACACACACAACACTATTTTCTGCCTTCCTGACCTTTTTTTTTTGCAGGACACCCCAAACATTTTACATTCCAAAGCCAACAAAAAATGCTTTGGAATAATCCTCCCTCGCTGCACTCAAAGCTCCCCTGTCTGCTATAAATCCATATAAGACCATCAGTGCTTCCGCATCCGAGTGTAAACTGCATTCCAGTGTTCCCACTTTGAAAAGACGGACAAGGCGCTCTGGTTTCCTGCCGCGGCCATTAACCTCCATTTACATTTACTGCCCAGTATGGAATCAGAGTCAAGATATTAGACTTTGTTATTCTTCTGTTGGACAGGGCATATGCATTCACTGGATGGCTGCAAATCTCCCGTTACTACTCATCTGGCCAGATGAAACAGATTTTATCCCAAGGCTATCATCCAAAGGCTAAACATCATCCTCTTCAAACTGCATAGACACGCATGCTCACACACACACACTCACGCATACAGACAACTTCCTCAACCAAACTCTGTGACCCTTTGTTTAATCATCGGCCATGAGCAGTGGTTGGGGGGCTGGGTTTACTACACAGGATCAAAGCGAGCTCAAAGACAGGCCTAAATAACTGGAGGAGCATGGTCGGGTGAGCGATGTGTAAGAAGTGCTGGGGGGGGAGTTGAATAAAGAAGACAGGGAGAGTGAGGCCAGCTAGTGACAGAGAGGCCAGCTCTCTAGTTTAAACTCAAGGCTGTCTGCGTATTGTCATAAAAACACTTCATATGGCGTCCCGACCACATTAAACCCCCTCGATTTATGGGCCGGTCACTTTATTGGGGCTCCAAAATGACTCCAGCCAAATGGGCTCTTAATGAAACATGGAAGCCATGGAAGCGAGAGAGACCTATGCAATGTATGCAGGGTCACTGGTGGCTAAAACAAGGTAGTGCTTTGATATGGCTGAGAGAAACACGTACATGGGAGAAGTTATGCTGGGCACACACTGGAGGAATGGAACTCATTTCCGACGTGATTTTTGAGCCACGTGACTCGTTTTAGAGCCGGACAGAATCTCAGTTTCATTGGGTATTGTTTGCCGTGCAGCAGGGAGCGAGGGCTGATCAACTGCTTCATGGGACACTGGGATTAATTTTGGTCGGCCATTGTCAGGCTCTCACACAGTTGAAGCAGACCCATGAGTTAATTCCTCCAAAGTGCCTGTTCTCTAACTGTGCCTGCAGTTACACGTCATGTGGACGGAAAATATGGACGGTGTGAGCTTTCTGGCAGAAAGACTTTAGGGAGTTAGGTGATACAGTATAAAAAGTGACCCAGGAAGTGAATTCTAGCTCATTATTGGTTTACTTTTAGTTTTATTAGACTTGTCTAAATTAAAATATATATATATATATGTTTTCAGTTTTCTGTCACAGTTTAGTTGGTTTCTGCAACAAAAAAAATGGTTTATGGTTTGGAATATACCAGTAAACATGTCAGAAAATATTCTGCCAGAAAGGCTTTAGGAAGTCAGGTGACAGTATACAGAGTGATGCACGACACCAGGAGCCAGTTGCGGTGGCCGAATAGGTTTGCATAGGACTTCCACCCAGGGGACTGAAGCATGACCTCCATCTGAAGTTTATAGTTGATTTATTTTATTATCTTCAGTTTTTTGTTTTACTATTTTCAGTTCAACAAAAGTACTCTATGTTAGATAGGCTTTCTGAAAGAAAGATTACTGCTAAAAAAGGGCTTTTTGTCAAAAAGAGGTGGAGAGCTTTGCTAACAAACCCATCTAAAATCTTTCCAAAAGGGATAAATAGTTGGTGGCATCTCTGTCTTAAGCTCTGACACAGTGTTGCTGTGACCCTGACAGGCTACAAGACACAGAAGCCTTCTGAACCACAAATGAGATTTTGATATTCACCACAGACCAAGCTATTACAATCTGTTTAATATCACCAAAAATCCTTGGCTGTGTATCATCTTTTTTTACTTAAGTTCTATCCTGTTTTGTCCATTGTGGTGCACCCAAGCAGTCATAGGCCTTTTCTGGCCATAATTACTATCTGTCATAAGCTGAAGCTGGGGAAACTGTGTAGTCAAGAGGACGGGTCAAACCACAACGACAAAACACAGATCTAATAATAATGAAAACAGAAAACACATTTTAACCAACCAAAGTTTCGTGTTCAATCTCCAAAGATCATTCTGTGTGGCCACGTCACACGCAGTTGCCATTACATCATCAGCCCATGCCCTGTGTCTGGGAAATACCTCCAGGGGTTTCCTCGTGTTTGTCTCAGGAAAATGACGCCACTACGGCAACCACAACAAAGCCTGAGGTCTTCGGCACGGATAAGCAGCACAGGAGCTGCCGCTCACATGCAGGAAATCATTTAGCTGACTCAAATGTGTGTCAGTGACATGGTGCAGTGACCCGCTCCAGTTATAAAAAGTGGAAAAAGAAAAAAATCACGTAGAAAATGATGCAAGGCCGGGGGAAGGGAGGGAGGGGGGGTTGGCGGAGGTGAATCCAGGTCTGAGTCAGAATCCCCTGAATCACTCTTTCATGTCAGCGTCATTATTTAATGAAACCCAGAGGAGGTTTCTCATGAGGAAACATTTGTGTGTGCAGCGGGAAGGTGAGGTATGGTGGAATCAGCAAAAAGAGACGAGAAAAGAACAGCTTCAAGTGTGCTGGGGAAAAAGTTGTGCTAATGGTGGCTGTGTGGGCATGTTGTCATCAAGCTTTGAGAAATAGAGTTGACAGGTTTTTATGCAGGCAAAAAAAGATGTTCCATTGGTCATGCACACTGCTGCCAGCTTTTCAAAGCTGGTCTGGTTACTTCAATTTTAAAGGGATAGTTTGGATTATTTGCAGTGGGGTTGCTGAGGGCACCAGCATAGAAGCTGAGCGATGTACTGCTATAAACAAGTGCAGCAACAAAATGTAATTTAGCCACCGATATTGATATTTATACTATATTTTGAATATTTTCACTGCTTCACCTTGCTATCAGACAACCTTTTCTGACACAAAACTGACGTTATGGAGCCAATGGTCGCCCTCTCCAAACCAATCAAACTTCATAGTCAAATATTTTGCCTCAAAGAACCCATGAGGTGCTGGTCTACTGCTGACTGTTAGTTTGTTTTGATTCACTGAAGTCCCACATTAACAGAAACAAACCCTTTAAGACATCGGTATCACAAAATAATAAAAGCAAAATAACAGACTGAGGCAGCGGTAGCCCAGCAACTCTTGTGTTCTGTGAGGTAAAATGATCAATTTCGCCTGTGGAGCCTGGTTGGTTTGGAGAGAGCGATAGTTGGCTTATGTAACGGACATTTCCCATCAGAAAAAACTGCCTGATGGTAAGGCAAAGCAGTGAAAATATTCTAGCTAAAGTATTCACGTACCCAGATAGCTTTTTTAGGGGCCTTTTGTTGCTGGTGTCCTGTCCACAGCCGATCATTTCTTTGCTTTCATGCTCATCTCTGCTTCTCCGAACTGGAGGCACGCCAACAAGCATCTACCACTGGAAATATGACTATTGATGTGTATCTCATACAGCCCAAATTCAAATAATCCGAACTATCCCTTCAAAAATGAGCAAAACATATGCTAAAAAAAAATTCTGTCCATCTTTGCTGCACTGTATGAAAGCATCTAGAGACGAGCATTTCCATCCCAAATCTATCTCCAACATTAAAAAAGACTTAAATTCTTGATCTAACCCGGCTATGACCCTTCTTCCTCATGATCTTCCTTATCAGAGGAGGAAACTCTTGCCTCTCACTCCTCCCTTATATCTCCTTCCTCGTTATTAAGACTCCTTTTCTCTCTTTCTGTGTCTTTCTCACACACACCCACCCACAGAAATTGGACAAGAGCCAGAGAACTGAGTAGCACATTCCAGCAGGGTATAGAGCACACTGAGGGCTTCATACGATGACTTAAATGGATCTTCCACTCAAATGTCACTTTGCATTGGCCTCGACTTCAGATTGTTGTTCGTAGATTTCAGCCACAAAAGGCGCCAAGAGCATGTAAAGACAATGAAACATGCGCCTGTGTGAGTTTCAGCATGTGTATACTTATCTCGGTTGAGCAGGAGGAACGAGTTCAAAATGATTTGCGATGCATTTATCCAGCCCTCAAAGCTTTAACACCCATATGCCCGGCATGTACACACTCGCTTCTGTTTTTTGCTCAGACAAAGGGTCACCGAAAGCAATCAATCATAACACTGCACTGAAGAAAAATGTTCACATTCGTCTCTGCAGAAAATAATCAATCTATCGTGTCCCTTTCGTTTCACATTGTCAGAGGGAGTGAGAGAAAAGTAAATCAATAGGGGAGAAATGTGACGACAATGACGTCGGTCTGTACTGACATTCCTGGGAGTCCTGAGGCTGAGCATTTGGTTTGACCTGAGAAACCGGACAGTGAAGAGGAAGAGAAGGAGTAAAAACTGATTTTATCTCACATGTTGGCAGGAAAAAAATTACAATATTGGAACATTAAAGGGATAGTTCAGATCATTCTATTTAAGATGCGTATCCATAGTCACTTTATTACCAACAGCAGATAGCAGTCGGGGCACCCCCAGTTTAGAGAAGCAGCAGGAGTCCTGGAACTGCTGTGGATAGGGTCAGCAATGTCAGATGAAGTGCACTATATATTTACAATATTTTCATGGCTTTACTTTGCTGCCAAACAGCCTTTTCTGAAAGAAAACCATTGTTATACAAGCCAAACATCTATACCAAACTCCATTGGCAAAAACAGTAGTTGTACCTTGCAGAGCAAGAGACTTGCTGGTTAGTTCAGACCATCAAAGTCAAACAATAACACCGATTAACCAATAAAGGCAGAGTGGAGTTCTGAGGTAAGAAACCACTGTCTTTTCCGATGGAATCTGGTGACTTTGGAGAGAGCAAAATTTGGCTTTATATAATAGTTTCCCATTAGGAAAGGATGTCTGACAGCAAGGTAAAAACAAGGAAAATATTCTAAATATAGTGTACACTTAAAAAGGTCCACCTTAAAACAAACATCAGTACTAGTTAAAGTGGCTAAAATACCTTTTGTTGCTGACCGTGTCTACAGCGGTTCATTGTTTAGCTTCCATGCTGGTACTCCTCTCTACTTCTTCAGACTGGGAAAGTGCCAACTGGCATCTACTGCAGGTAATACACTGACTATCGATTAAGTACCTCATACAACTGCAAAAAAATCAGAACTATCCCTTTAACAAACTCTCTCTCACACACTGGCATCTGCGTTGTAACACTGAACTCGGTGTAATGTTGCCAGGCTGTGTATGAACTCCACATGCCCTCTGAGTTGGGGGTAAGGGGGGACGTCGGGGGGCACTGTGACTCTGGCCCTCTAAAACCACAACTCCCAGGAGGCTCTGGGGATTTATTGACCACAGGGGCAGTCTGGGAGTCTGGAGCTAACGCGGCCTCTAACCAGACCAACTGGGAAAAGAGGCAGAATTAGTACAGGGGAGGCCATAGGGGAGTGACTGTGTGTGTGTGTGTGTTTAAACGAGTGTGTGCGTGTGAGCCCGGCGCTGGAGACAGGTTAACTGCCAGTGTCTGCACACAGCGGAAGACAGGCCACAGAGCTGCCGCCCCAAACATCCGTTATTTAGGGAACAGCCATTGATCTCACTCGCTCCCTCCCCTCCTCTCCTGTTCCCTTTTTCTCTCTACATCTGTTCCCTCTCTCCCTGTCCCTCACACCTGCTCCCCCTCTCCCACCTCCTCCCCTCTGTCTCTCCCTTCTTTCCTTTGCCAAGCCACGTCAGCCGGCAACTTGACCACCAGGCACAAACCACTCTACACTGAATTAAAGGTCCTATTTTTTTTCCTTGCCCTCCTCCATCCCCCTACAAGTGGTGGGTCTCTGCGGTGAGGGAGCCGATTCAACTCAGGCTGGTCTGATAGCCATGCAGACCGCATGCACAACATGGAAACAGCCCTCTTTTTTCCCCCTCCCTTTCTTTCACTTCCCAAGATTGTTTTCCCACACAATCAATCCCCATGCGTTTCTGCAGAATGATGTGAATCGCAGGAGACCTGTGTTTTTTCGCCATAAAAATCACCAAGTGGGAGACTCAGGAATTTTGACGATTGTCAGGGTTTCCCCCCAGTTTGCAATCATCGTTCACTTATTCGGGTTCACTTTCCCACTGTAGCTTCAGCATGTGGGGGAGGGATGGTATCCTGTCAGAGAGATCCAGGAATTCTCTGTGTGAGCACTGAGTACAGTGAGGACTCAGTGAGGAGAGAGGCCACCACACTGAAGCCATTGTGAGCCAGCCAGCCACCCACACGTGGTGCTAGGCTAGCAGATACAGATACACTCTCATGACTGGAGGGACAAGAGCTCTGTCCCTAATCCACATTATACTAATACTACAATCTACACTACGTGAGCATGCTGTTAGTATCCAAAAGACATTAAAGGGATAGTTGGGATTATGTGAAGTGGGGTTGTCTGAGGTACTTAACCACAGTCAGTGTATTACCTACAGCAGAAGGGAACCCCAGCTCCATGAAAGATCTCACAAGAGAGGTCATTTCACCCAAACCCCGACCTTTCCTTAATCCTAACCAAGTGGTTTTTGTCCGTAAACCTACCCAGATCTTAACCACAGTGTTGTCACGTAATATAATTAGTTTGTACAGAACGCACAATAAAGAAACAACGCATATAAATCTTGTAAGAGTTTCTCAAATTTTGGTTCCCTTTCAGACAAGCCCATTTGTAGTTATACAAAAAAGTGAGTACACTATACTCTGAATATATTCATTGCTTTACCAGCAACTCCTGTGTACTGTTTTTGTCAAAGGAGTCTGGTTGCTTCGGAGAGAGCAATATTAGGCTTTTATTATGGCAGTTTCCCTTTGGAAAAGGCTGTCTGACTGCAAGGTCAAGCAGTAAAAATATTCTAAATGTAGCATACATTCAAATTAATATTGATGTTTTCAGGTGGGTGTTTTTTGATTTCCTTTGTGCGTTGTATTCTGAGACAACAATGTTCAACAACAGCACACTCAAATGACGCATGCGTAGTCTTCATCAACTGAATGTTGTCGCTTTTCTTGTGAATTCAATACTTACTCAACACCTGCTTATGACTATTGCGTTTTATGGAACTGGGTTACAACTACGGACGTGTAACAGAAAACCATTCAATATCCTTCAGTTGAACCATCATCAGACTCGTCAAGCAGTCAAACCAAGATGCCCCTCTTAGCTGTAGCTCTTGGGTGGTGTGTTTTGTCTGTGTTCAGCGCCTACACACACTGACAAGCTTCTCTCTGGTGCCACTCTGAGCTTTTCATTATATCAGTACAGCTCATCACAATGGAGGAGTATGTGTGAGCAAGTGTGTGGCTTTGCTGCATCTCAGCTTTGCTCATAACAATGGAGGAGTATGTGTCAGTGCATCTGCGTGCGTACCAACTGCACTCCAACTGGTTCACACACCTCCATTTGCCTCCTAGGTCACATCCGCTACTTTCCCGGTAAAGTGAATAGCTCCTGTGTCGATGGAAAGCCTGTACAGTAAGAGCAAATATGGCCCGCTGTTTCAAACAAACGCTGCTCCCCCTGCTTGCGCACACCTACGCATGCTGTCACTCACTTTGTCTTGCATACACAAACACGAGTTCTCTGAAATTACCATCTACAACTTATAATGATGTGGCTTGCTATATAGACACAGCATGGTGCCATTTCTCTTTTGTTATCCATGGATAAGTGGGATCAAAGACAGTAGCACCATACTGGGGCAAATGTCAGGTTCTGTTACTAACTGTGGCTGTAAAAACAGTGTGACCATGTACAGCGCTGTATGGTTAAAGTCACATTGTGTGAGGCTAATTGACTGGATGACAACTGAGCCAAATCAAAAAATTACGTGGAATCTATCTATTATTTCCTGGAAATCACGTGTAGCACCGCACCAAACTAAGAGGTCATGGATGTGTCTACTTTCTGGAAAACCAAGTGGTGATGTAACAGAGATTTCCCCTCGCTAAGCTCTCGATGCTTATTGGTGATGGAGGCTTTTCTTGCAAGTTGTGTCATAACGAAACTAATCTGAAATCAGGTAGTCTTCCTGTCATTGCAGCAGAGGAGGAGGAGGAGGTGCAGGGGAAAGTGTTAAGATGACTAAGATTAAAAAATTATCTGAAAATAATGTTTTGTGCAAGAACATCTGACTGGAGCTAAACATTCGTCAGCTTTTCCGTTTAAGCTTGGAAAACACAGAAGCAAACACATATTTAGAAATCCAAATTGTACTCCAAGGACATCAGACAACATGTGCAATGTTTAAAGGGACTATTTTTACCACTGTTCCAACACTACCAGTATTTTGAATGGCCAAACCACAGGAGGCCGAACAGGAGGCCCCTGCACTATCCCTGGGGAAACCCTGTGCATGTTTGCGTGCCAGGCATCTCTCCCGCTGGTTTGAATAATTAACTTGGGGCCTGTTTATCCTCTGGGCTTATTCAGAGTTGCTGGACCGTTGACTCAACCCTTTTTAATTCCTTCAGGTTTTTGGCTAAAAACAGGGAGCTGGTGCTGGCTCTTATGGGACCGCGCTTGAACACACCACACACACACTTTCTCCTCTTCAGGGTGTGAAAGTTTGTGGTTTGTGGCAGCCAAGTAATTTCAGAAAGAAAACAAAAAGAGAACAGGCTCCTTTGCAAGACAAGATGATGCACAGCTTCTCTGATCTGTTCCTTGTTACCCAAAACACGGGGATTTCTGCTACTTTTCTGCATATGTGCTTTTGAGTGTGAGCGACGGGTGTAGGCACGGAGAATAATACAGATATGATGAGGAGTGACAGTAATGGAAAACCTCATGAGAACAGTCACAACGTAAAGGAACACAATCTGTTTTTCATCATTTTCTACATGTTTACCCTTTAGATGTGTTAAAATCTAATGTCAAACAGATTCTTGATAGATACAACCTACGTCAGCGTGAAACTGAAAGACACTGCCTTATACACACACAACTAGTTGTCAATGTAGCTTTAATCCATGCTAGTTAGCAAAGACAAATACAGATAACGTATATTCAAAGTTTTCCTGAGCTGAAGTCATTAAAAAGTGGGGGAGTAAAGAGCCTCAACAAAATGCCTGAGTTTCCTAATCAATGTTTTATTGACGTGACTGGTAGCGAGCAGCAGTTTTTATTGTATTTGGCAGGCAATTGATTGGAACACGTGCTGATCTCTCAGCTCATCTATATTCATTTGGATGCTTAAGGCATCTTAAAGAGACCGAGAGAGAAACGGTGCTGGCGGTCGGAGGTACACACTAAAGAAAGACAATGAAGGACCGTTGTTAGCATGTTCGGATTCGCTCTGAGGAATACTCCATATGCACATTTAACAGCATGATGTTTATGGGATAATTCAGGTTTTTTGAAGTGGGGGTACCTGAGGTACATATTCATACTCAGTGTATTACTTACAGTACATGGCGGTCAGCATGTCCCTGATTAGGAAGATGCAGTACTGGTGTAGGAAGCAAAGCACTGTACTGCTGTGGACAGTGTCAGCAGCAAAATGTACATTAGCTACATAAAACAAGCTCCACTATAAAAAATAAATAAATTTCAGCTCAAGCGTGCACTATATTTTGAATTTTTCAGTGCTTTATCTTGTCAGACAGTTTGTTTGGTTTAGACAGAACAATATTTGGCTTGTATACAAACTCCACTGGCAAAGTCAGCAATCAGAAGAACACAGGAGATTCTGACGTACCACTTCCTCGATCGATTGTTTGTGTTACTGCGTGACTCTGGTGTTTTAAGAAGGTTAGTTTGGACTCATCAAAGTCAAACAATAATACAAACAAACTGATCGAGGCAGCTGCAGTCCAGAAACTACCATGTTCTGCAACAAAATATTACGGAAAGTCTGTCTGATGGCAAGATAAAGTGGTCAAAATATTCATAACATGGCGTACACTTAAACTGATATTGATTTTTTTTTTTTTTTTGGTGGGCCTTCTTTTAAGGCTTTTAAAATTTTGTTGCTGACCCCATTCACAGCAGTTCATTGCTTAGCTTCTGTGCTGGCACTCCACTCTACTGTTCCAAACTGGGGGTGTGTCAACCACCATCTATTGTAGCTAATACACTGACTCAGGTACGTACCTCATAAAACCCCATATTAAGCAATCCAAACTATCCCTTTAACATGTTGCTTTATTGTCTGTATGTTCAATCCACCAACACTTCTGTTTAGACAGAACATCAATCAGGATCTAAAGAAAATGGTCTGACTTGAGACAGACGCTTGTTGTGCATTTGTACATAACAAAACTTGCATTTGCGTGTTTGCTTGTATACACATTTTGTTTTGCCCTGACTTTATAAACTCCTCTAAAGACACAAACATAGTTCAACAAAATACAGCTCTTGTGTGGTGTACAACATACGCAAGGACATAGCTCAGCAGCCATTACGGAGCAATCTCCAGCTCTGGTTTCACTTCCCATTACCCATTCAGAGCCATGACAATACCCAGGGGGGGAGACAGTGCAGCCCTGGCTTCTCCCCTCTGCCAAGGCCCTCGCATTAGTCAGTACTCTCTTTATATACCTTGCCAACTCTTCTAGAAATCCAATGTTTTGCAAGATGATATTTTTCACTAAATTAATTTTACCTACCCTCTCTCTCTCTCTCTCTCTTCCCATATTAAAAAGGGAAGAGAGTGTGAGAAGAGACAGTCAACCTCCGACCTTAGCGACTCCGAGCAGGCATCAAAGCTACAGAGGTCATGTTTGTAAATGGAAGTTACCATAGACTTGCATGTTGCATTAATTGCAGAGTTAGTTGCAGATTCATTCAGCAACATGTATAACTGTGACAGAAATTCAACCCTGCACATTTGGAACACTGTACTGTAATGTGATTGCACTGCCATGATCTTATCCCTGCCCTGTATCTCTGTCCCAATGGCCAAGTCGGTCTTACCTTACCCCTGCCCCGAGCCCCTGCCCTGCCCCCCCCACCACCACCTCTGGTCCCAGATTACCCATCAATCCCATTTTATTTCACTGGCTCAGACAGCCCACCAATCAGACGGCAGGATGGGGAAGAATATGATAGTGGATTGGCTCGTAGGGGGGGGAAGGGGTGGAGCAGCTCAGCCATCCCCTAACAACAGCAGCGTGCTGTGAAATGAGTGAGTGAGCACGAGAGACAGAGAGAATTCACTCATCCGATGTCTCCGTCTCTCCTATTTAGTTCGTCCTCTCTACTTCTTCACTCGCCTCTCGTGCCGGTGCCCTTCTGTCTTTCTCTGAATCTCCCATGCACACTTGCGCTGTCTCAAAAATAGTGCTCCCCCCCCTTCCTCTTGCCTTGCTCCCTCGGCTGTCAGTCTGCATATGACTGCTGACTCTGTTGCTCACAGCGACACTGAACAGAGCTCTGCCGGGGCTTCAGCCGTCACACACACCCACAGAAATACACACTCTTGCCTGATGCTGTGGAAGCCGGGGGAGGTCAGGCTGGTTCCTGGCGGAAGGAAACAAATTACACACTGTGCTACACATGCCCACACACTCGCACACATGTATGCACTCGCGCACACACACACAAGCGGCTCAGCTCGGGTTGAACGGGGTCTCTTTGCTGACCTACTTCTTTACTGTCACTCAGAGGCAAACACTGGGCACACTCGCTGCACTCAACATAAACTCTGCAATAAAGCTGCTCGCATGATGTAGATGTTTAGGATCAAGAGGGGGCTAGAACCTCACAGTTCCCCTGCTCTTTCATGTGGTGAGGAGGCAGCAACAAAAAGAGGCCCCCTTCTGTAGACAGGAGGTGTTAACAGCCTCAAGCAGCCATCTTGTCTGTTTGTTTGTGTATGTGAGAATAATAGAAGGATAGTAAAAATGAGAAGCAGAGAAATGTCTGCAGGTTGTGTCTTTTCTGTTCATATCTAGTGTGAACGTCATAATTTTGGCACTTTGTAAGATCACATCTTTAATTCTGTCCTCTGATCTTCTTTTGACAGTGAGAGATCCCTTTTCATCGCAGCTGTGGACAGCTCACTACATCTCTATTCAGACTACTTTCAACCAAATACAACCTTGACATACTTTCTCCGCTGCCTTACTTAAAGCAATTCCTTTCAGAAATAGAAAGTATTTGTTCAAAACTAACAGAGAGGGCTGTGACACTGACAATGATTCTTCCTCTTCTCTGGCATAGTACCATGCACAAAGTGCTTCAGGCATTAGCCGTTTCTTTGCAGGTTATTACTGACACCACAACACTGAACTCTAATTCTTGTGTTGTAAATGGACTTTCAGCACGTAGATCAGCCTCAAGTCAACTGCTGTTCAGTCAAGATAAGCAACTGAGTCGCAGGCATAATTTCACAAACTTCAGCTATTCAGATCCCTCATCCATGAAGAAACCCACTGAACCCACAGTCCTGCATGGGCACGAGTTTGAACGTCATCTCAAACTGTCAAAGGTGGGACTAAGTCATCCTCTTAAGGACCGTCCACACCAAGACTGATAACTGTAACAATTACTGTAAATACATCATGTCGAGTCAAGTCCCCGCTATGGGTCAAGCAAGTCAAGTCATACAAAATTGTGATGGTGAGGCGCTTAAAACAGAGCGAGGAGGGCAAAAGCATGTCAGAAGAGGACTAACGTTAGGCCTGCTAACATTTAGTCATGAACATACAGCTGAGTTAGCTAGTAATGTGCATTATATATGGCCTAGTCCCCTGATTGAAGACACTGTCTAACATAGCTGAAACTTATAGCTTAAGGGCTGACCAATAGGTTGGCTAAAAAAAGACACATTTATGCACCTCTCTTTGTGGGTTTTATACTAATAGATTAATTTGGATGTTGTGGTGGTTATGTCACTAATTTTTGAGCTGCACATCTTGCATCCTGCTGTTCTGTTCTTACTTTTGGACTAGTGCCCTCCATGATGGTTACACCGGGCGTTGACCCCTCCTTGTCTGCCATGTCCTAGGTTGCCAGGTTTGCAAGCACTGAATCATGGTTGAAAAACAAAACCTGACTTCTCAATATCTAGAAAAATTAAAATATTTAATTTACAAACAGTCAAGTCCTTTCAAGTGATCTGTCTCTCGTCATTAATAAATAAGTCATGAGCTTTTTATTAATGTTAGTCAACCAAGTCCAAGTCCAAAGCCATCCTCAAGTAAAGTAATTCAATTTAAGTCCTGCAACTCTCTAAATTACAACTTTTTCATGCTCTAAAATTAGGAGATATTTGGGTGGACCATCTGCACCAGAAGCTAATTAAAATCCAAAGTTTCAGGTGGTTTCCACATAGAACTTGATATTAAGTTTCTGGCTAAATCACTGTAGTGTAACCTTACCGTGCAGCTGTGATGTGTAATGTTTTTCATGGCGTTGCGGTTTGCCACGGTCATGGATTCATAGCTGATTGATCGTAACTGTTTGTGCCTGGCACCTGCAGCTGAAACAGGTGAATATGCAAGGGGAAGAGAGGTGCTTCCCAGACACACAAAGGCCTTATCGCAGACCTCCAACCATTGCACACACACAGCACACAACGCAGGAAGCCCACAGAGGGGGAAGCATGTGCCCATTGTCAGGGGGTCTCATGAGCCCCCCTGCTCTTTCAGCCCCGACAATAGCTGCATTGATAACACCTACCAGCTAGAGAGATACAAAAGGAGAGGGAGAAGGCACAGAAAAGGGACAAAGAGGAATAGAAGGAAAAAGGCATTGCAGCCTGTCAGTGGATATCCATTCACATCCTCACCATGCAGAACATTTTTCCTCGAAAGGAAAGCAAAGTCTTGTGAGAGAACAACTTTTTCTCCTCTCGTTAGGCTAAAAAGATAAACACTCCTGCAAAAAAGATGAGCTACAGGGAGATCAACTGAAAAAAGCAGCGGCAGTAGATATAACTCCATAACCTTGCATTGGTTATCAGTCAGCCAGTCATTCAATCAGCCAGTCAGTCAGCCAGCTGCTGATGGGTGAGGCTGGGCACGCTCAGAATAAACTCCACCAGTGAGTGAGTGACAGCCGCCTTCATAAATCAATCCATTTGACAAGTTATTCATACATCAACACCCTCGTTTATGGAAATCATATGCAAACCCGCTGTCGAGCACCAGACGCATTTACAAGGGACTTATCCAATTCTCCCACAAGATCGTTTGGCGTTCTTGCAGCACGGCTGAAAAAAGATAATTTTTTATGGCAAGCTTTTCACTAACGAGGGGAGAGAGTGATAAACTGCACTGGCTTGAAGATCTGCAATTTTAGACACATCCAGACACTTCTTAGCAGAGAAGTCGACATTAAAATTTGTGCATGAAAACCCACTAAAATCTCTTTACAGCAGCAGAGGTTGGAGAAAGACATAGATTTAAACATAGATCCTTATGGTCTTGCAACCACAAGCACAGCTAGGAATTCTGGGCCTCATGTCAACAGCTCACTCCAGCCGGGCCTGAAACAATAAATATATAATCCCTGTCATGTTACAGGGCCTCTTTGCAACTCAGGGCCCCCTAAATCGATCAGGGCTTTACCCCCCATACAGTGCCCCTGTCCATGACACAAGTGAAGGGAGTATAATCAATGGGATTTAGTGTGTGCTGCAGATGTAATAACAACACAAGTGAATAAAAAGATTTAGAGCTGTGCAAGTGTTTTTTTTATATGATTTGCGTGGACAGATGATGAGCAGGTACGTCAGTTCAGTATCATGACATGTGGTGAGCGTGCATTCACAGGAACATGACAAAAACAAAGGCAAACTGAGGAGGGAATGGAGGGGATGCTGAATAGCTTCATTTCCCATGATGCCACCTTGGCCAGTAGCTGCACTTGAGATGATATGCACAAGACTAAACTGCTCTGTTGAATCCTGTAGACACTCATCCAGGGTCAACAAGTCTGACCCGAGTAAAAGAAAATAAAAAAAAAGTGCTCCCATGATCACCTCAACAACCTCTTGTATTTTCCAGTAATGATACCACAAGGAGGGCTCTGTGTTAACCTTATAAACAAGGCCTCGACTTGTCGCATTTAACTATACTAACTCAATACACTGAGGCACCAAACGATTCTCTAACACCAGTTTCAACAGCCTCGATCAGGAGAAATGGAATGTCGCATAAGCCGAAGTCGACACAGAGATTAAAAATTCAATATAGGCCAAGTCACTCGATATCACAACAATCATATTTCAGCCGCGCTAATCAAATTCAAAAGTGTGACCTCTGGGGTATATTAAATGTGTATATAACATGTGTCATCTCTCAAATGTTTTGCAGGGGAGATATCCATCTACACTGGTAAATATGGCGTAAAAAAAGGTGAGCCAGCAGCAGTCGCAGTAGCTACAACAAATTCGCTCCCCATAAAAATGAGCAGTGGGTAGATTTCAGTGTGCAGCTTGCCAGAACCACAGGAGGGAGACTAAATGATTATGTTACAACAACAGCGCTCCAGCTCTCTGAAAACAACAATCACGGTCTAGGTAGGATATTGCGGCCGAGTAAAATTAAAGGGGAGTGGGAGCGAGACAGACTGAGGGAGGGAGAGTGGGAGACAGATTTTATGGAGATCATCGGGGGCTGTGTGTCTTTGTGATGCAGAGCAAGCAACAAGCCAACTAGCCTGTGCCGAAATTCATACATCCTCTTTATGAGTTGACAGAGGGAGGAGGCAGGAGAGAGATAAGCTCCCACTATGTCCAAGCAGTTATGACAGACTGATCCTGTGCAGAATGTGACCCGTCAATCAAACTCTGTTTTCAACAAGCCAAAGTTTAAACCCCAAGCGACAACACTTCCTCTTTGCATACAGTGTTGCACCATTGGGGACCAAAGAAAAACTACCCTTGTGCTGTGACCTGTGAAGGGTTAACCGGCAGCGGGCTGAGCCTAATGCAGATTGTCAGGGAGATAAGATTACCAGTTTGGGTGTTGGTTAATGGAAGCCACCACAGCCCTCCGCTGACAGTTGACAGGAAAGGCAGGAACAGGGCCTGCCCATGGTCACGCCAGTGCTCCCTTTCAGATGGTCACGTTGACGTTGTTAAACCAGTCTCCACGGTCAACACCAAGCACGAGTCAGTATCTAACTGTGCATTGATTAGGGACGATGCTTTAAAGTTACAGATGGTTAAATAACGTTGAGGTGAGTTCTTGTGCAGACTGTTGCAGATCTGTCTCTGAACCGCAACGGCCAAAAATGAACCTGTGACATAAGATCCATAGAAATGGGTCAGACATGCTGAGCGCACATTCAGTAGATGTATCATATTTTTAGCTCCAGTATGAAAATGGTAAAAGACAGACGGAGGATCTATTAACTTAAGAAAAAATTGGCTTTTCAGGTTCAATCCCCATAAGCGCTTTAGCCAGACAGACATCTATATTTGAATATTGCTTTACAGAACTCAAATAGGGTTTATTGCAGAGTAGGTTTTCACATACAAGGATTTTGGTATACCAGTGCATGGCAATTAATGTAGTATGAGAAATATATAAATAATATGAAAGTAAGTACTTTAAGTCAAGAAGCATAACTAAAAAAAGATATGTCTATGCCTACCCTCATCCTCTGGACCACATTGGGGAGCGTAACAATTTGGGGGCTCGTCCAGGAATTGAAAAAGGAGATTGGTAAATGGAGCCACTACAGCGTTTCTTGTTTCTTTGTGTTCAGGTTGTCTCTTGTGGCTATCATGGTAAGTACTAGTGTCTTGGTGTTGATTGTCTAGGCTTTTTCTAATGGTTTAGCACACAGATTCCTCAGTCAGGCAGGTGTGTCCAGCTAGACTATATCATCTTTTCCAACAGGCATTTGTTGGGGTTTTTTTTTAGCCCCTATAATTTTTGGACTAAACCTGAGCAGGGAGTTCTCGTACAGAGGCATGCATTTCAGGGCTTCGACCGCTGAGGTTCAGACTCGAATTCACCTCAAGTCCAGCGTGTTCTAGAAGTTATTGAAATTAAAGAACGGTGCAGAAATTTGCAAAATATTGACCAGGGAATGTGCAAACCTAACACCACCACATCTCATGTTTAACAGACCAAAACTGGAGTTCAAGATTTCCAGATTTCAATTGTCCACACTGAAAAAAAAAATTACAAAGGGAAACAATCAATGATAAGAGCATTTTTTATCTTGCAAATAGGCCTGTATATTCTAGAGTTACGGCAGCTGCAAGCAGTTCAGGTGAGCGCCACACTACTGGTGTACAAAATATACCCAAACTTTTTCAGACAGAGCAAAACATAGGGGATTAAAAAGCGCAAAACAAAAGCAGCAACAGCTCAGACTGTTCACAAATGCTGGTCAGCATCCCAGACAATATTGAAAATTGCTGTGCAAAGATATTCCAATTGCCAAACAGCATCTAACTCATACTGTGCTTCACACTGAAGTACACTCAATTTACAATGCAGCACAACTGCTCATTTACAACTCACCTAGACCTCATAGTGCTACATCCAAAGCCTATTTTCTCTGTATTCTGCTGTGTCCAACATCTTAAGCCTTTTTAAAGCCTCTGTTTGTGTGTGTGTGTGTGTGTGTGTTTGTGTGTGTGTGTGTGTGTGTGTGTGTGTGTGTGTTGCTGCTGTATGACTGCAGATTACACTGTAGCCAGAGAACGTTATGAAACAAAGCCAGGGCTTAGGCAAGGGAGTTCCTCTGCTTAGGGAGTTGTAGTGCAGGCCCAGGAGTCCATTCCCTGGCACAACCGCTGGCACAAAAAAGACAAGAGGCAATTAAGAAATGATTTTCACCTCACAGCTTGGGACAAAACCCTTGTACCTCACCCCACCCCTCGCTCCACTCACTGCTCCACCATTGCACACAAAGGCAAAGTCTCCGCAGCCCGAGGGGGCCCAGAGAAAGGGGGGACAAGACTAACAGAATACAGGGGACACAGAAAGAGAAGTATAAGAATAGAGAGACAAGGTAAATGAAAGATGGTGTGCGAAGGCAATGGAACATGCAGCGTTGGTGGAGTGGAAAGCAGAAGAGTGTGAGAAAGAGGTGAATAATGGCATTGGTACAGTGGGGATGAGGAATGAAATTGATGCATGAGGGGCGATTAGAAGGCGTCAGAGTATCTCGCAATCCACAGTGAAGAAAGAGGGAGAGAGAGAGAGGGTGCCCACACATGAACTGCAGACTCTATCACTGGTAATTGACCTCAAAGGGAGCCTGGGCAGGAAGTAAAATAAATTAATTTAAAGCGGTGACGCTCAAAAAACATCAACCTTAAGCTGCATGGGGTTGAGCAGGTGTAGTTAGTCGTTTTGTTAGATTGTGGTTTTGTTACTGAGTCACTTGGCGAGCTGGTAGTCATCTACAAAATACCAGATATATTCTGTCTGACTCAGCCTTTCAAATAAATCCATTGATGATGCTGCCCATATTACAAATCAAATAGAATGATATCTGTTTTCTCACACTAACACACTTTGTCAAAAGTTGCTCTAAGTCTGTTATCAGTGATTTATCGTGGGATACATTAAACCTGAGTCAAAGCTCTAGTTCATGATCACACATGCTGGCTGAGGCCAAAGCTCAGTGTTACTGTTTGCACCTTTTCCCAGAAAGACTTGCCCTTTTATTCATGACCAAAATTTTCCAACCTGTATAAATATTATCAACTGATCTGAGGTCTAGAGATAATCATTTATTGTCGTAACAACACTCTTCAACACACTGTGGGTTTTTTTTAGTTTAGTCTGTGTATTTAAATCTAGTTTATCTAGTGGTTAAAGTTGCAATGATTAGTTGATCTAAAGAAAACTGCAAACTATTTCATTAATTGATTAATCATCCCAGTCACTTTTCAAGCAAAACTGTAAGAGTTGTGATGAGCATTTTTTGCTTTTTTTCTACATAATAGAGTAATTAATCAGGATATTAATTGGAATATTAATCAATAATTAAAATAATTGTTGCAGCCCTACCAGTGGTATCTAACGTGCCTATAGTTTTGTGTCATTTGCTGCGGTCAACCCCAATAAAAAGAGGTGAGTGAAATCTTTTTCTGCACTACCCAAAACTCAGAAAGTTTAAATCATAAAACCTCAACAGCAACGTTTATTTACAGAAACAGTTTCCCTGTTGCTCTCTCTGTGGACAGTTTTTCTTTTTTTTTTTTTTGACGATTTCCCGGTGAAACCTCAGCAGACAAAAGCGAAACTGTCTGAACAGCCAGATACCACCACGGTGAGCGAGAATTGTTTTAAGTGATGTGGGGTGAACTGACCCTTTTCTGACATTTAGTTTCAAGTTGTTTGTGCCACACAAAGACGCAAGTCACAGCTGCTGTTATAAATATAGATACTACATTACTATAGTTATGATGGAGCAAACTGCGTTGGCCTGAGTAAATCTATACCTGCTAGTGCTGCTCACTTCTTTTGTCATATTTTCTTGTGTTTTTGTTGACTTTGTTTGTTTGTTTGTTGTTCTATGCATGAATACAACTAAGAATATAATGAATTCATGAATCACCTCTCAGGAACACGAAAGGAATAAAACACAGAATTACAATCAACTGTCCGATATGACTGAACAGTATGAGTAATATGAAATTCCACTCTTGATTTCAAAGACCAAATGGCGGAGGCATTTTTATCAAACTGAAAACGACTGTTGATAATGGTAACATAACTGATCTACTGTCAGGAAATTGTGAACGCTTACTAGTTTCTTACGACTGTTAAGATTTGCGGAATAGACACTGCAACAGCTGGGCATACAAGAAAATCAGATGACTAAATAGGAATGGTTTGAGTAAAAATGCACATTTTCCATGCTCTTAACAGGTTCTACAAATGATGGCCAGAATAAAACGCTATTTTCTTTCTCTTCTTGTTATCAGCTTTATCGTGTCCTTAAAGGCGACACTTCAGTCTTTGAAGAAAAAGTCAAAATTCAAGACTTTAAAGATTAAAAAGCACCGCATACCAAAATTTTATACCTAAAATTTCCCTTCTCGACTACATTTTCTCAGTTTCACTACTGCACACTTGATTTCTCTGACTCACATGATTGTGAGACAGATCTAGTGACTTCCCCAGAACACGGCCAGGAACCAGATGCTCTAACAACAATCTAACTTTACTCTTCATCTAACTCCACACCCTCAAGAGGCAAAGCTCTGAGACAAAGAGGAAGGGATGTTTGACTTGCTCAGAAACCTTGTCAGCATGTCAGTTTCTATAGAAACCTGAGGGTGGGTGGTATAAGCCCCCCCTCCCTCCAATCATACATGCCCATCCCACACACACATACACAACAGGGGCATAGAGGAGACAGTAAAGCGCTTGGTGGTGCGGGGGGGTTATACTGTATAGTCACCATGGTAACTTCCTGCTAGTTGGCTTACAAATTATGTTTACCCAGAGTTTGTTTCGACCAACACCTGCATTACTCATTTCAAATGTGTGAAAGTGAGCGTCAGGCTTGGATTCAACCAGTGGTTATCTCATTTCCTATCCATATTCTCAAACAATTACGTCTATAAACAGCAGAGCCTTGCATCAGCCTTTGTGCTTTTCCAGGAGCTCCACTTTGTAAAGAGTTATTTTGACAGAGATCAGTACACGGGACTTGCCTTCACTGCCGTCGCCGTGGATATTCCACTTGAGATGGTGCCTAATTTGATTATTTCTATCCTCTTGGATTTCTTCTCCTTGACGATCACAGGTTGTGATTTCCAGGGCCGCCCCCCCACCCCCCCACCCCCCCAGGCCTTGTGATGTTTGATCCAGGGCCAGGGGAGGCCGGCCAGACATTCAGCCCAGACTCTGGCGCCCTTCCCTCAGTGTACCATGCACTCTAGCTCCCTGCTGTGAGGCCTGGAGGAAATCATGCAGCCAGGAGAATTATAAAAGCCCTCATCTATTGAGCAGAGGTTAAAAACAGGGGGAACAATACCTTTGACTCACACTCTGCCTCTCTCTGTGGAAAAACTTAAAAAGCACCTATTGCTCAAAAAAAAAAGAGGAAAAAAAATCAATAAGCAAAAAAAGAAAAGAAAAATCAATATTCCTGTACTGACTCTTGTCAGTTCTTCATACTGCTTTTCATTTATAGGAATAGGAATGAGACCAACCCCAAGGACAGCCCTAAAGTGCTTCACATAGCAAGATTAAAAGCAAATAAACATTTAAGGAAGAAATCTGTAATATATCTGCTGTAATGAAAGTTTAAATCCTCACTTCTCTGACAACAACACTACAGCTGCAGAGTCCTCCTTTGATATTCGCTTCAACCATAGATCGTATATTAAATAGGACCTGAACCTATTTAATACCATCCGTGGCTCCAACTCACCATTTGGACTGAAGTACTCAATTTCTGGTGGTAAAATTGTTACACATTGCTCCCTTAATATAACTGCAAATATAAACAATCAACTATAAATAAAAATTAGTAACAATAAATGCTGAAAATATGTCCAACGACTCTTTCAAATTTTTTTCTCATTACAGCAAGTACAAGATTTACCAAGTGCAAAATGACAACCCCAGAGGGCCAGATTATGTGTGTGCGTGCATGTTACTGTGTCAGGGTGTGTGTGTGTTTGTGTGTCTGGCAGGGCGGTGTTGGAGGGGGGTTAATTCACACAGCTGTGTAAGATCAAACTGGAGAGGATTCCAAAGTTTCTTTTGGCAGCCCAAATCAAAACAAAACAGGCAGAAGAATGCGAGATGCCGTCTGAGTGGGAGACGGAGAGAAAGAGAGCTGCGAAAAACCGCCAACAAACCTAATCATGTCGCTAAGCAGTCTGATCTTTCAAGCAAATGATTATCACATGCAAACACACATACTCAGTAAAAATTAAGACGGAGTGCAAAGACACAGGAACGGATCCTGCCGTGCATTGGCTCCTCCTCTGCAACTGCGAGGCAATTTCGCAGCTAGGCAAGGAGAAAATACCCCCGCTCCTTCTTCTGTCCTCTCTCTGTCTCTCCAGCACTATCCCACAGAAAGCTCCCGACGCCTCTTTCCTCTCTTTGTAGCTGCGCTGAGTAATAGAGCGAATGAGTTGAGAGGGAGGAGGTGAGAGAGATAGAGTGGAACAGAGGGAAAAAAAATCCACTCAGTATTCTATTACAAGACAAGATGGGGGGGAAGTAATGCGTTTCTCATGGCGGCAGGAGGATGGGGGTGTAGGATAGACGCAAACAGAATGTGTATATATTGACCTGAGAATCAAATAAACCGTTTATTCTGCCGCTTACAGCCCTCAACCACCCACCACCACCACCGCTGCCTCCTCATTCCTCCCGTTTTCTCACATGAGAGCTGACACAGGAACCGGCACATCCGACAACTCAGCAGCAACACCGATACGCTTCCACCGACCATGCTTCAGCATTAAAACGCGCCCTTGTCCATCCTCCAAATACAGTTTGGCAGGCGGAATTGGTACGAGTGAGGGCCAGATGCAGTTAACACGTTTTCTGTAACCAGTCATTTTCCTCTAAATCAGTCAAAAACCACAAAATATATGACTATTCTGCCTTGAATCAATAAGCTTTGTATAAAACCTCTTTGCACCGCGCCACCTTCACCACATCTACTTTTTTTTCCATCATTCAGCGAGGGCTGAAAAGTAGAGATTAGGCAGCAACAGTGGTCACCAAGCCACTTTGCTCCACTGGCTCATTACTCCCCTGGTTGGGGGATGGATGTGGAGGAGATGAGGGGAGGGGGAGGACTGCCATCCTGAATTAAGGCCTCCCTCGCAAGGGGCCAAATGCTCGGTGAAAAGGGTTGCATTCGAGAGCGCTTTAACAGAAGGGAGGTCACAGTTCCACAACTAGCCATGCATGTTGGAGAGCCACAAATGACTGTCGCGAAAAAGAGGGATAATGATAGTCAAATATTAAAAAAAAGTTATCACAGGAAAATACCCTCATGAGAGATTAAATGAGCGAGCGATTCATCGGGCCAAGGCAGTGCCGTGCCAAAGAGGACCTGAATAGAGTGGCCAGTGGCTTGTTGGCAGGAAGAAACAAACTGCTCCATCATAAAAAGATGATTCATAGATCGCTGCACTTGGTAGAAGGCTCATAAGACCGAAACGCATAACAAGAACTGTTATGAGTGTGCACTGAGTGGTAAAGCTGAATAGTATTCCCGTACTGAAATGTGATGACAGTATAGGCTGCTATCTTCACAGAAAATATGATCAACATGTAGCATTTTCTTAAAAGGCTGGTTCCGGTAATTTGAGATATTTTGAAAAAAACAAAACAAAAAAAAAAAAAAACAATGTGCACACTATATTTAAAATATTTTCACCAATATGTTGCAGTCAGACAACATTTTCAGATGGGAAACCACCGTCATATCAGCCAAATACCATTGTCTCCCAACCAACCAAACCCCTTAAGTGAAATTAACAGTTTTACCACACATAACATAATTAGCTGCTGCCGTGATCTGGGAGTTTGTGTCATTGTGTAACTTCGTTGAATTCAAATTAACCTTTTAACACAGCAAAGTCACACAATAACACAGACAAACTAACCAATCAAGTCAGCGGTAGGCCAGCAACTCCTATGTCTTAAAAGGCAGTATGGCTCGTATAACAGCCGTTTCTCACTGGAAAAGGCTGTCTGGGCAAAATAAAGTAAAATTTTCTAAATACAGCATACAATTACACTGCTAAAATACATTTTGTTACTGACCTTGTCCAGAGCAGTACATTGCTTAGCTTCCATGCTGGTACTCCTCTCTGCTTCTCCAAACTGGTGGCGTGTTGACCAGCATCTACTGCAGGTAATATGCTGACTATCTACAAGCACCTCATACAACCCCACTTCAAATAATCTGAAATGTCACTTTAAGAGGAACGATGCCAGACAGCTTCAGCATGTCCTAATCTTAGCATTTCATGATGTTGCCTACAAAGTGTCACTGGCATATGTTTGACAGTGAAACTGTGGTATTCCGGGCAGAAATAGAGGGAGTAATGGAGGATCGATACCAACTGAGCCTCTGCTCTGTTGCTTCATCCCCCGAGGCTTAATTCACTGGATGTGTAAAGACGACGGTGTCACAATAGGGGATCAGATGGGATTGACCACAGGATGAAAATGTAAGGAGTGTTTATTAAACTGATGTAGCTGAGATGAAGAGGGGGGGGGGGGTTGGGGGGGTGCGCAAGAGAACGGTCAAGAGGTTGTCTAAGAGATGTGCATGATGGTCATTAAAGGCTAAATACACCAGTGATTCAAAAACAGATGAAAAACAGAATAATGACTTCAGCTTAGAGAGTTTAAAGGGAGGCCCAAGGCTAGGCTGAAATTTGAACTGGAAACAAAGGCACCTGGAAATTGTTAAGATTGTTTTTCTAAAAATGCATATTTACAATGCTTACAAAAAGATCCAACTAAAAGGAGCAATACGTAACAATTGGGCATCCAAAATGTCCAAGTTGTTCCCACCGTCCCCTTCTCCCCAGACTCGGGGAAGCTCAGGCAGGCTGCAAAAACACTGCAGGAGCAGAACACGAGCAATCGAGCACAACATTGTCACTGACAACAACAAGCGATGATGATTCCTAGACTGTAAGTTGATCAGCTATTTTTAACTGTCAGTTGTCTGTCAATGTAAAGCTGAGCCTGTTATTCTGAAAACAAAAGTGCACTGCCTCACTACCTGCCAGACATATTGCTCAATTTAACAGTTATAAATATCCAATTCTTCTGCAAGATTATTAGCGATTTCTTTCAACTTAAAAGCAGCCACTTAGTCAGCAAACATTCTGCATTAATTTGAACTCTAATGTGAAACTGGCAAACAAAACACAATTTCCAGAGAGAAATTTCAAAGGAGGGCACTGCAGGTGTTGTAGTAAAAATATATCAGATTTCTCCTTTAAAAAAAACTCAGTCAATTGTTTTCTTTTCATTCTACTATTGCTGAATGTCCTTCATGGGCCCCCATAACGCCTGCAAGGCCAAACCAAAGACAAAGCTAAAGTGTTGATTCAGCTTCATAGGGATCCTGAACGGATAAGCTGTGGCAACCACTCACTCATTCACACACACACACACACAGATACACACACATATGCATGAGTGAGCATGTGTGTTCACATACACACACACAGAGCCTCTCAGGGCCTGACCAGCTGTCTCACTCCCCCCACCCATCTCCATCCAAACCCACAGGAGCAGGAGGATATAAATCACTCGGCAGAATGAAGACGCGCACGAAGGGAACGCACGTGGTGTACGTGACACACACACACACACACACACACACACACACACACGCCCCCGCTCGCATTGGCTGTCCACAACTGCACTGTGTCCAACACCGTGCCTTGTGTCCAACTATTGGAGCATATGCTGTAAAACACACCTACACAGGCCTGTGCACACACGGCTCATGACAGAAACACACACACACCGCGTAACAAAGACAGTCACACCCAGTTTTATGTCATTACTCTTAAAAATCCTACGCTGCTGATATCCACGAGACACCACGCAGGGCTGGCCTTAAAACCGGTTTATCTCACCTACTGACTGCAGGTGCACACCTAAAGACCTTTGCCTCTGTGTGTGTGAGAGTGTGTGAGTGTGTGTGTGTGTGTGTGTGCGTGTGTTGGTGCCAGCAAAGAGTCAGATTGTGCTCAATGTCAACAGCTGATAAGAGAAAAGGTCATATTGCATAACAGGAGTTTGTGCTGTGTGTGTGTATGTGTGTGACATAATGCTGTAGAAAATGAATGCAGAATAAGAAGAAGAAGACGAAGAAGAAGAAGAGGGAGGCAGTAAGGGGTAAACAGGGAGGGAGCGTGTATTTATGCCGGAGAAAAGAGCTGAGTGGTGATGCATTTGGCCGCTGAACATCCATCGCCGGTCCAAATTGAAGCCGGCAGCTCACAGAGCGCCTGTAATGATGCAGTAAACTCTCTGCTGGCAAAGCCGACTTTATTTAAAGGGGGAAAAAAGGGGCTCCCTTCTCCTCGTTTCAGCACAAACTTAATAAATACATAAATAAATAAGGCTGAATTAAAAGAGGACGGGCTCGCCAACTTCACTCCCTGAAATTTTTCTGGCAGTCGAGTCAGCAGGCCCCGCGAGAGAAGAGACGAGGCCAAAGGGACGCGAGGCTGTGCCTGCAGCGTGGGAAGGACTGCTTCCTCCCTGCTTTAACACAAACACGTGAACTGAGGCGATGTTTAAATACCTGACAAATTTCACTGCAGTAGAAATGTCACAAAGACACAAAGAGAAATACAGCTGCACAACACATTTGGTTATCTGTTGTGCATTTTCCTGTTTCTTAGAAATGGTGTGAAGTATATAGTGTGCTTTATGTTTTCTCCACATGGTGTGAATGACACAAACTCCTGGTTTGGTTTCAGTTGTTTTCCATTGTGTGCAAATTGCTGGCAGTCTTCAAGAGGACTTTTTATATTCTTGGCAGTTACTTTTATGCCACGCTGATACAGTTTGGCAATGTAATCAAAGTAGCCCCGCTTTGATTTTCCCCCACTTGTGGATAAAAAAAACAATAAAGCAGGAGGATGTTACACTCAAATTAAAAAGTGTTATCCTCTGTTGCCTTTTGTTCAAGGCCACATCTTGCTGGATTCAAACTCTTTACTGCTTTACATTCTGCATCGCTTCACACAGAAAAACTGTTTAACAACTGTACAACAAAATATATGTAATAAAAGTGAACGGTCAAGACCTAGGTTCACTCTTGTCCTGCTTGAAATGTGGCTTGCAGCAAAGCAAAAGCAGAGTGTTGAGTGACTTTTTCTGCAGCACTGTCGTTGTTAAAGGCATAACCTGCAACATTTTCCTAAAAAAACAACATACAGATGCAGCTAAAAATAATCCCTAATGATTATATCCCAATGATTCTACCTTTAATTTAACAGAAAGAGAAAAATCATCCCTGTTTGTGTGCCTAGGACTTTTTTACTACGGTATCAAAAGAGGTACTGAGTATCTTTTATGATAGTATTGTATCAAAGTTAAAAACTGATATTGTGACAACCCTACACTGAAGTGACACTGACAGAAACATGGAAAGCACTTTTATCTTTTAGTGTAGTGCGTTTCACAGGTGCCACGTGGAGCGTAACCATAGTGAACATGGTCAAATAAACAGGCAGTAAAACGTTGCTTTTGCCACAGTACACTTTGGTTTGCCCTGGTAGCCATAGTGACGGGGAGGTTGCAAAGTGAACCCTGCCATGTTGCACACGTGAGGAGAGGGGAGCTTATGAAAGAATAATTTGCATTGAAACATAAGGTTAAATGAAGCGCATTGAGGCTCAGGCACGGTGAAAAAACAACCCCGTGACCCTCTCTTCATGGTCCTACATGAGGCCCACATTTCATTTGGACAGCCCAGGAACGAGAGAGCGAGACAGAGACAGAGAGACAGGGAGATAAAGAGAGGAAAAGGAGGAGAGGAGGGGGAGAGTCTGTGCCTTTGCACTCCCCATTCTGCCCCCGCTCTCTATTTTTGTTTCCTCTTTTTGTGCACGCTCAACGCACACACTCACAGTGCAATGGATTTTCAACTTGGCCCTCATCAGTTGTGCGCCTGATGAAACAAACACTGACAGCCTCTTTACATTTGTAAAGGCCCCTGCAGCAGCTGTGCTTGTCCCACACACACCATGCGTGCACACAAACACGCACTCACACACACACAACCTTTGAATCAGAGGCCTAGCCCCAGCTGGGGCCTACAGGAAGAGCCGACTCTGCACAAAATGGCCCTGGCTGCACTGAGCTGCACTCTGCCGTGCTCTCCTGCTATTCTCGCTTACACGCATTCACACACACACACACACACACACACACACACAAACACAGTATGTGTCATGTTTCGTTAGACAGAACAACACTGCCGCACATTAGCACTTGCTACATCAGTCATTACGCAGCACCTACCCTCAACTGCTGGCTTGAAAGGCACCAGCAAATTAAGAGAATAAACCTACAAAAATGCATTTTTAAAAGAAATTTAATGAGAGCAGACGCTCATGCAGTGTCACTCAACCCAACATGAGTGACAAAGCATCTTTGGAGAGAAACTGACAGGGCAATTTGGTTTTTCTTCTTTGGTTCCATTCACATCGGCGGCTATCAATTCTAGGAGAAAATGCTAATTGGCTTGTTTGCTTTTATTAAGGACTCATCCCCCTTTTTCAATCATTTTATGACTGATGAATTTTAATATCAGTAGCAGATAGTGGGTGTTTGTTGGGTCCAGAGGGTGGGGGTAGAGGGGTAACAACTCACACTCGTGTTTCAGGGGAAATGGTTAAGCCAAGCATGTATAATTGTCTTACGCTAATTAAGGGGGGGGGGGGGGGGGTAGGAGAGGAGGGGGGAGGGGTGGATCAGTAGGGGCCAAGAGTCCTGTCTCAAAGCCTGGAGGTGGGAGAGGGGGGACTTGGGGATCCGGACTCCTCCAGGTTGTTGTAGAAATGCATGTTTGTGAGCCTTATTCGGTCCGGGCCAGACTTTATGCATTAACTGCAGCTGCCGAAAACACATGACAGATGTGACACACATGCGCACACACAGGACAGGAACATGCATCCTGCAGTCAGTCACACAGACAAACCATTTCCCCACCCCTGATAATCTGATGAATTGTAAGTTGTGAATAGACCAAAAAAGCCCGTCCAATTTTAGAAAGTGTGACAATTTTAAATGGGGAATTTTTTGTTGTTGTTTCAGTTAGTCATCGATTCTATGGCACATCCTGTTTCCTCAATTCAGCAGGAGACTTACAGAGAACTTCACAAAGTCCAAAACTTTGTTTCCCTATGATACTCAACTCAGTTTTTCAATGCCAATTAAACTATGGCTAAAGTATATGTCAATTTGACTTTGAGTCTACTAGCTATTGGAAGGAAAAAGTCACTGTCATAATTAAACATCCAAAAAGTCATCACCGAATATAACAAAAGGACACTATTAGATTTTAAATTTAGTACAAAAGTTATACTAAACAACATCTGTCTGTCTTCCCTGGGATGACTCATATCTGTGTTGCTTTCCAACAAATAAACGATGCACACAGATTTCAGCACACTGTGTTACCGGTGATGATGTTGTGCGAGAAGCGTATGTTGCCGTAAGAAGACATACAGATGTGTAAAAATGACATCATTCTTCAGAGAGGGGATTTTTTTTCTTCTTCTCTTCAATGAGACAATAGTGTGGAGCGGACTGGGCCACAGAATCCACCCCAGAAGTGGCAAATCAAAAGTTTGATAATGTGCCATATGTATATGTATTTCACTTTTACCAGAACATAAAGTAATTATGAGCCAGAAACCACAGGGACAGTCTAAAACTGAAAAAACTACATTCATTTATACTATTAGCTTGTCAAAAGTATCCTAGTATCAATGTTTTTTTTAGTACCATGTGTTGAAACAAAACAATATCTCTTATAGAACTGAAAGTACAGTGTCTATTTAAAAAACATCTAAGTTCTCATTCAAGAACTCAGTTCAGTCTTTTTTTGTCCTGCCAGAAATTTGGTTTGCAGCAAAACTAGACAATGTTCACTGACTTTTTTCTGTACAAGCACTGGGTGTAGGTTATTTAAAAAAAAGAGAGAGAGAGAAAAAAAAAGAAAAGAAAAAAGATGATCCTATTTTGTGTGCCAAGGACTTTTCCCTTTTTGCTGAGCATCAAAAGAGGTATTTAGATGAGAACAGTTTAAGTGCAAGTATTGTATAGGTATGGAGGGAAAACCACAAGGACACTTTAAAAAAACTGACAAAAGTGACAGACTATAATTACATATTAAATATACTTGGACTATGCTTTAATCAATTGCACGTGGAATGCATTTGATTCTCTATACTTAGGAGAAAAAGAAAATCTCCAGTGTGATTAAGCTGCATGCAAGAAAGCATGCAAACAAGCCTCTTTGTATTTAATTTAATTGTTCACTTGCTCCTACAAACCTGTTGCTCAGTTTGGCCCTTTTGCTATATTTGCCTTCAGCTGAGAATAAGTGTGTCAAAATGCTCTATTTTCCACAGCATTTAGTCACCAGAGTGTGTGCAGGAGTTAACACACTTTTAAAAGACACTCCACGTGTTGTTTGGTCGGGGGTTGGGTAGTAGTGTAGGGAGGGGAGGGGAGGGGGGGTGACTGTGCTGACTCCAGCTTCACAGCATTAACACACATGATATGCCTACTGCAATTAAACGCAACAATGTGACGATAATTCACAGCAACAATCTAAAAAATACATCAAAAGAAGTGCAACAAACTTTAAAAAAAAAAAAAAAAAAGCCCAGACAGACACAGACAAGAGGCCCAGCCAACGTGCAAGTCTTCATGAAAAACGATACACGGTAACTTAGTCGTGTGATATGCTGGAGCCATTCACACTTTACAAGATTAAAAGTCTTTGTTTCATTCATGAGGGGGGGACAAATTGGCGTTCACCAGACCGAAGCCTAAGCCCAGACCGGGCTAAACTATTATATTTCGCAGCCCCTTCCCCATAAATTCACCAACCAGTGTTACTTGCAGAAAGAAAATGGTTGCTTCTTGGTATCGCTTCATACATGAGCCTCTGCAATGCGACTGAACACAGCCTCTTTAAAAAAGACTGGCTCATTCACAAACACTGTGCTCGACCACACCGACCACGTAATGTGCAGTTTAATGTGAATTCGGTAGCTGGAGGACGAGAGACCCAAACGCTTGTAAGCTAATCCCCGGTAGTATTGCAAAAATGGAGTTATCCCTCAGCGGGGCTGCTGCAATATCTGCCCGTTCACAGAGGTCACACGGAGACCTGCGAAAAGACCGAGACCCCGTCGGACTTATCGTCCATACGAGGGGACTAATGGCAAAGACAGCCTCTCAACAACAAGCACAAAAGTGTCCCCACGTCGTCTCAAGTGCTGGAAATTGACCGAATATGCTGAATCGCATGACCCCCTTTTCCTCCTGCTTCTCCCTCACTCTTTATGGAGAAAATTAAAGAGCCACAACAGTCCGCGAAACATGTCGGGGAAAAAAAAAGCACGCAGCGCAAACAGACACAACGCTATCTTTAACGTTAACTCTGTACGTTAGCTTCAGCGCGAGAATGGGTTTAGATTCACGGGGTTTGAGCTCAGTTTAAAGCGGAGATGAAATGCTCAGCATGGGACGAAATGGAAGCCGAAATAGCTGAGCCATGGCCGACAGGCTTGTCTTCACGGCTCTGAATAGGAAAGAAACGGGGAGCGAACAAAAGCCTTTTCTGGAAACACTTTGCCAAGTCCTTTAATTTAAACCCTTTTATAGCTTTATCACGCATCCGAGACACACCGTGCACACCTCCATCACGCGTTAAAACGAGTCGAAACGAGCGAGGCGATCTCCCCAACAGCACCCGACGTTCAAATAGCCTAAAACATGTCTGATGTCGAAGAAACGCTGCAACACAGACACTGAATAAACATTGCTGTCTCTTTAAATCAAAAGCATGTAATTGTTAACACGTTGAGGTAACTTGCAGCCGTTACCTTTTAGAGGATATCTGGCCCAAATAGTACACAAGCAAGCCTGATGGTAACCTTCACAGTCCGCGATGAAAGTTTATGCATTTTCATCGAGGCGAGCAACTTGAATAGAGCGGGTGCATTTGTGAGCAAATAGAGCAAAAAAAAAATGTTTTTACTTACATATTTCTTTTGAATGATATTCCTCTTAGGTCTTTCCTTGCTCATTATGCAATCCCCCAAAAAAATGTTTGGCTATAGAGAGAATGGCCACATGAATTTCTTTCTTTGACTCTCGCCTCTCCCGGAGCACCACCAAATGACGATTTAAATCCCCGGCTCTGTAGGAAAAGCTTGCTGGCTTTGCAGAATCCTCCTTCGGTGTTCTCCCCCCTGAAACTATTCGGATATAAATCCCAAAAATTCAAGGGTCGACGACGGACAGAGACGGACCGAAGCCAAACTCACTCGGGGATAACATAGTCAAAACAAATGCACAACAATAAGTTCCATTCGCCAAAACAGCTCGGCTTCTCGTCTCTGCTGCGCACTCGCTCCCGGCTCTTTTCAGATACATGAATATACTTGAGGTGATGTCAACAAGTTACATCTTGTGGTCTGAGGTGACGAGGGATTAATAAATAAAATTCAAAATAAAACGTTTAGGTGTCACGTCTTTCTCTAAGCTGGAGCCTGCGATCGACGAGAGAGCTCTCCAGCGGCACTGCTCTACTGACTGAGAGCAGCTCCTTTCTTCCCCAGCTTCAGCCTTTCAGCCTATCACGTCCTCCACCATTCAGCGGCAACTTCAAAATCTCCATGAGACAGCCCTAAACACAAAACACTGCCAAATAACCCTTTAACATATTCTTTCAATGACGTATAGTGTGTTTTTGATGGTTGGAAAAGACAGTTTGAGGCGATTTGAGACGAAATGGTGCGTTTACGGTCCGATAATATTAGTTTTGAGGCTTTGCGTGTCTGTGGCATTTAAAGGAGACATGGGTGGTCACAAGTAAGTTTATACTTCCCCTATGCTGGTAGTGTTTTAGATCCCGTGTTATCATAATATTCCTTTCTATAGCCTAAACTAAATGAGAACTGACCTGAGACTGTTCTTTCCTCTTTTCATGAGCTCATGAGGAACAATCATTCCCACAGTTTTACTTTTTGGTACAAAGAAACAGTCATGTTTCAAGCTGAAAGAGGAATTCTCAGAAGAGGTTAAGAGCTCAAAAAAAAAGCAGTGGTTCCCAAATGTGTATGTAAATGACAGCCCCCAACCCCCACTCTACACAAAACCCCCCACAAAGTTAAACATTAAAGGGATAGTTTGCGGTTTTTGAAGTGGGGTTGTATGAGGTACTCATCTATTGTCGGTGTGTTAACTACAGTAGATGGTGGTCGGCATGGCTCCAGTTTGGAGAAGCAGCAGGAGTACAAAGCTAAGCAATGTACTGCTGTGACTTTTTTTTAGACATCTAAAAAAAGGACCACTTTAAAAAAAAAATCAGTGCCAGTTTAAGTGTACTACATATTAGAATATTTTCACCACTTTACCTTGCTGTCAAATAGTCTTTTGCACTGGGAAACAGCCGTGCCAAATATCACTATCTTCAAAGCCACCAGACCAGCAGTAAATGGGAGTTGCTGGCTTACCGCTGCCTTCATCAGTGAGTTTGTGTTGTTATGTGACTTTTCTGTTTTAAAGGGTGAGTTTGGATTCACCAAAGTCACACAATAACACACACGAACTAACCAGTCGAAGCAGAAAGCAACTTTGTTCTGCAAGGTAAAATTACGGATTTTGCCAAAGGAGTTTGGAGAGAATAATATTTGGCTCATGTGACAGCAGTTTCCCATCAGAAAAGGCTCTCTGATGGAAAGGTAAAGCAGTGAACATATTCTAAATATGGTATAAACTTTAAACTCATATTGTTTCTTATAGGTAGGCCTTTTTTTCCAGTGGCTAAAATACATTTGTTGTTGACCCTGTTCACAGGAGTATGTCACTTAAACCTCCTACATCGGTGCCCCAAAGTGGAGGCACGGCTGCAGTCATCTACCATAAGTAGTACACTGACAGTGGCTCTGTACCTCGTACAGCCGCACTTAAAAAAAATCAAATAATTCCTTTAAAGCATAGGCTAAGCCTAATAAATTAAACTTAGACTTGTATCTCAGATGATGTGCTTTCAGGAATCCCCCATGTGGGAAAACTTAACTTTTCTGGGCACACAATAAAATACATTAGTAATCAGATTAATCTGTTCCCTCTGTAGCCCCACAGGAAAACACACACTTCACAAATTACTGTACTAAAATGAACCAACCCAGTGTCTGACCACATTTTCACACAATATCCAACAAAAAAAAATGATCTTGGCAAGTCATTGTCTGCCTGATTTACTTTTAGCTGAGTAGCAGCACATTCTCAGATTATCCCTCCAATTTGCAAGGATCAGTTTTCAAATCTTACACCAAACTCTTTGAAAAAATGTGTGTGTGTGTGTGTGTGTGTGTCCAGATTCATGCATATTTGTTCAGGTAATATTCATATTTTTGTGTTATCCACTCTGCTATGACTGTTAACTGACTGGGTGTCCTCATCCCCCTCACTAGAAGTGGGCTCGCTGTGTCATTATTCTAATATACTGAGTGGGACGGTTGCTCTGTATGAACCCAGGAGGTAGATAAGAGAAGTGTGTGTGTGTGTGTGTGTGTGTGTGTGTATGTGTGTGTGTGTGTGTGTGTGTGTGTGTGTGTGTGTGTGTGTGTGTGTGTTTCAAAAAGACATACATGCAGTTGTAACCTTGTCTCCTTTATAGACAGTTCTAATAGTAGAATAAAGTTCCTTTGTAAGCTGTAGGCTGCTGTATTTCAGCTTTTAACTCAGACTGAAATATCTTGAACAATTATTGGATGGAGTGCCATGAAATTTTGCAGTTATATTTGTGATCTCTGGAGAATGAGGCCTACTGATTTTAGTTATCCCCTTACTTTTTCTGTAATCGCACCAAGAGGTTGGATTTTTTTTTTTAATCTTTTGTAAAATAGTGCCGTATTTCTATTGGATGTATTTCAATGAAAATTGGTACAGATATCCATGCTACCCAGAGGATGAATCCTATTGACATTGGTAATTCCTTGATTTTTATCACCATTTGTACCACCAGCAAGTCTGTTTTCACTTGCATGAAATATCTCAACAAATGGAAATATCATCCATAGAGAATGAACCCTGCTGACTTTAGTGATCTCCTCACTTTTTCAGTCAAACCTCTCAACAATCACTGGATAGATTATCTTTAAATCTGGTAAAGACATCCATGTGCCCTTCAGGGCTAATTATATTATCTTTGACAATCCCTTAACTTTTCATCCACTACTTTGGTTTATGACAAAATACCTGCAAAACTAATGACATTCCAATCGGCATCAGTTGAACTATGTTTTGTACCAATTAGGAAACATGCTAACATGCTAGACCAAGATGGTGGACGTTAGCTTTGTTATTGTTAGCATTCTAACTTAAGCACTTAGCTCAAATCACTGTTGTGCCTAGAGTACAGCCTTACAGAGCTAGAGGCATGGCTGTAAACTCTTAAGGCCAATTTATACTTTCTGCGTCCCTGTGTCTGCTTGTTCTCCGCCATGTCTGCACGGGTAAGCACAGAAACCCTATGCGGTCGTCTGTGTATAGACCAAAACTTGTCACTTCATGTACTGTAGGCACAGCTAACACGCTGATGGGGAGGAAATGCCTCTCCTTGTCGATAAGTCTTATCCCTTGCAGTAATGTCCTGTACTCCCCGTCTGTGGTCCTATTCTTGTTAAAAGTGCAAAATGTAGCAATTGCACATCCAAAATTTAGTACTGCAGTCCAAGTAGTGAGTTGGAGCCATAGACTATAGGCTGCAGTCCTATTTAATATATAGTCTGTCGTTGAAGTGAGCTGTTTCCCCCTTCCTAGACTTGGGGAAATCTCTGCAGGAGCTCTGCAGGAGTGCAGTGCATGTGCATTATAAATTGACAATAACAAGCAATGATAAACCCTACGCTGTAAGTTGATCAGCTGTTTGTAACTGTCAGTTGTCTGTCAATGTAAAGTTCAGTCTGTTATCCTAAAAACAAAAGCCCACTGCTCTGGAAATGCACACTCTGCAGTGTGAGTTCAGTGACTGCCTGCTTGACTGCCTGCCAGACTCCATTAACATATTGCTCAATTTAAGTATTATCAACATCTACGCTTTCTACAAGATTAGTAACAATTTCTTACAGTTGATAAACAGACATTTACTCATTTAGCAAACTTTCAGCTTTTATTTGAATTCTAATTAATATGAAACAGGCAAACAATTATTCTCGAATAGAAATTTCAAAGGAGAACCCTGCAGCTGCAGTGTTGATGTCAGTATGGAGTATTTCAACGTAACATGTTTCCTTGATCCTCTCTGATGACATATTGTGGTCAATTTATGATTTATTATAGTAAATATATTAACAATTTCTCCTTAAACTGTTGCGCGTTCTATTGTCTCTTTTTGTCATTTACATGTTCAGCCAAAAACAAACACAGGAACTCTTCTTGCTGTTGTGAGTTTGCCATTTTGTTTCCTAATACACAACGCTTCTTCTTTTTCATAGCATTTGGCAGACAATGTTATTGTGCATAACTGCCAACAAATGAATGGCACGTAGTGCAGAAAATGTTTGCAACAGCAGACTGATGCAGACCCTCAACTGTAGTATGAATGGAACAGCATGCATGTTCAGTCCACAGCTGTCCACGGATGCAGAACGCAGAAGTTATAGCCAATCCTTTCATCTTGTTTAGAGTTACTAGGCCTACATACATTAGATTTTCACAGTTCCTTTGTACTATTTGTATAGATGGCAAAATTGCACTAATTTCTTAAGCTTTGTCTATATGTATTCTTAGATAAAAATTCTTTTAAGCTGACTTAGATGCCAGTATTTGGGATTAGTATTTAGTATTCTGAGTAGTTGGGAATACCTACTTGGGCTCTATGTTATCTGGCAGTACTTGCTGTTATTGAGTTTCCAGAATGAGTTCAAGCAGTGAACTGGCAAATTTTAGTAACAAGCATTTATGATGAATTATAATTCAACATTATCAAGGATATCAATTCTTACTCAAAGTTGAGGGCATTGTAACACTATGGTCTGAGAGGTCTGAGAATCCTTTTCCAAAGTTTTCTGATGTCAAATTAGGGGGTTTATGTCTGACATCCGCATCTACTTCTCACGGTGATTGACCATTTGTGTCGAGGTAAGAAAAATGGTCATGGTTTGACAGCACGTTGTCAGAACTAGTTCTGAGTGTTCCCCTGCCCTGCAGCAGCAAAGTTGAGTTTCCATGTCATTTCACCTGCATGTCTTTGGACTTTGGGAAGAAACCTGTGGACAGGTATGATCAAGAAAGGCTAAAAGCAGATTGAGCATCTCCCCGAACCCCTCAAAGCTGGACTACAATCAATCGCCGGCATCCGTGCAATCATGCTGATTTCATTATCATTCATGTAACGAGGAAGAGCTATTGATTCCTCTTCTGTGTTTGATGTAGATTTAGCATAACGCACCAAATGATCAAAGCACTGAACTTACCCATGAATGCATGAACAAAGACACCAAATCAATAACTGACGGGTCAATAATTCTAAGCGTGGCTTGCGGATGACATGATATTTATATAGGCCCCATTAAGTCACGCTGTATGTGATATATAAACAGAATACGAAAGAAATATTGAAGGATCAGTAGGAATCTAGAAATTATACAGTATGGATAGATGCATGAGTGTGAGGATTTAGAGAGGGGATAATGGTAGCTGTGATTTAAATAACACCCTAATCCTTTATTTTCAGGTAAATCCATGCGAAGTATATATCAGAAAATGTTGCAAATCTTTACAGTAACTTCATCCATGGACATGATATTCATTTAGCCCCCTGATCAATGATGTCTTGTCCTCAGACAGCATCAGAATCAAGCGGGCTATTTTGAGACGAGGCAGTGGAGTACACTGCCTTTAGCCCCCCGTTACCCTGCGCTCTCAGGGGCTTTACCAGGGTCCTCTGCCCCGCTGGTGCTGACATTTAGGCCCACATGAATCAATGAGACAAGCTGTGGAGGGATGCCTGAATTTCACAGCAGTCCCCCCTCACAGTTCACATTTAGCCCACGCCATGTACAGGCAGAAGGGTTGCAGGGGTCTTTGAGACACTTTAAGCCTGATTTCCCCGTGTGCAGATTTGTGAGACAAAGCTGGATCTGTTTTTTTCTGTTCTGACTAAATCAAAATCGTGTTGCTTGGAGAGTCCTTTAAAAGTTCCACTATTAATTTGCACCTACAGAGTAAATTATAAAGGCTCATTCAGGGCTCGACAATGAGGACTGCCCACTTGCCCTCTGCAAGTAAAATGCCACATCAGGAAACTCACTCAATTAAAACATTACACTATTTTGTTTCATGCAAAAAGGGCAGAAAATACTGTTTTCAGCCTCTCAACTATGGAGAGTTCTTGCTTTTTCCTGTTTATTATTATATCAAACTGAATATATTTGGGTTTGGGACTGGACAAAACAGGACATCATCTTGGATTTTGAGAAGCTGGAACAGACATTTTTCACTATTTTGTTGCATTTAAAGAGGTTGCAGCCCCAGACACGAACTATTACCACAACTAAACACAACCAATCTATGCAATCTTGGTTGTTATTTGCTAACCGCTAATTAATAAATAGGTAAAAATTGTACAAGGACGAGTAAAAACGAGCAAGTAGATTTCTGACCCACTTGTCTGACCAGGCAATAAGGAAAACATTAAGCATCAAGCCTACAGACAAAACAGAGCATGACTATCTCCAGTAGTCATGGGGGGCAGCAGTGTAACCAGTAGTTCAAGCAAGACAAAACCACAGGACACAACAAAGAAGTATCAGAAATTATTTTTGTCATCAGCAAGTTTCTTAATGGCCTCACAGACCACCACCATCTACAAAGCTGCCTGAACTTTAGCCTCTTTCTCAAAAGGTAGATTTTTACAAGTTCATCTTTGGGTCCAAGTTGACATTTGTGCCAAGTCTGAAGAAATTCTGAGCCTCAAGTCTGCTGTGAAGTGCAGTAAGCACATGATGACCTATTGAAGCTCTAAACCTATCAGACGTTGTTGAAATGCAGGAAAGGATTAGATAACCGATCTGTTTTTATTCATAATTTATGCAAGTAAAAGCACAAGAAACTGAGAGCGTGTTTGCGTCGGCGTTTTGTCCTTGAAGGGACAGCAGGTTTCAAAAGTGTTTGGACAGCTCCGCTCTTGTATAAATGGCAGAGACATTTACACCAATGGATTTAGGACTGTGTGTGAGTGTGTGTTTGTGTGTGTGTGTGTGTCTATATGTGTGTGATGGAGAAGGCCAGGGATTGATTAGAGCTTTCACTCTCAATGTGGTTAATTGCCCAGTGAGGCTTAGCAGACGGTGCCGGCTAGATTGATGTCCGATAGCCAAGAAGAGGGGGAGTTGGGGTGTGTTTGTGTGTGTGCGTGTGTTGGAAGGGGGGGGGTGGGTGGAGGGCTTGATTTACTGGGCAGCATGGTTGGGGTGGGGTGGGGTGGGGGGCAACAAATCCCAAATTAATGTTGAAAGATTGAATGGTTAAATATTGCACACTGTGGAAATAAACCCAAAGGAGTTTCTTTCAAAAGAAAAGAAAAAATCAAGCGATTGTAATCACATCTGCTGAGAAGAAAAGAAGATGCAAAGGAAAAATACTCGGCCATGTCACCTTTTGTTTTGTTCCCCCAGTAATTAAAAGGTTTTTTTGGGGGGTTTTTTTTACAGCAAGTACAGCTTGCCCTTTAAGAGGAAGCTTCCTTTGGGTTTAGTTCAACAATGACCTGATGTTTTCATCTCTCCTCAGTTCCCCTGAACTTACTCTGTCTTTAAAAAAAACAATTGTTTCATTCTGGCGCTGCATCAAGTTCAAATCCTCACTAATCTATCCCTGTTTAAGCAGACATTAGCGTGCTTTTTGCGAAATTACTGCAACAGCTCAAACAGGGGAACCTTATAATCTCGCAATCAAAAGTTCCTGGAAGTTCAGATGTTTCTATAAATGTTAGCATTGCAGCGGAATTGAATAAGATCTCAAATGAAGAAGAATGGCATCTGCAGGAGGAATAGTGTACGCCCGTCCCGATCTTTTATTCTTCCATGCTTATTGTCTACAGGCTCATAAAATGATGTTTATTGTTCAATAAGAGGGGTAGGGAGGGAGGGAGGTATGCGCGGGGAGGGTTGGAGTCAACTCACTGAGCGTGATACTCGGGGACAGCAACAAGCGAGCCACAGTGTTGGCAGGGGGTTGGGTGGATGAGGAAGCAGTAAAATCATGGCTCATACAATTCTCTCCTTTTCACACAGACTGTTAAAAGTCTAAGTAACACGAACACCAGGGATACTGAATACTACTTATTAAAAGAAAGCCAGGAAGAGCGTTATAATGTAATTGAACTTGTTTTGAGTATGAACAGGATATTTGCTGATAAGTATGCTAGAATATCTCGAGGAATCTTAATTAACAATCCTTTTTTTAAAATAATTTTTTGTTTGGGTTATTTTGAATAAACACAAGGGGGCACGTCAATTAAAAATAAACAAGGTTATCATTACAGAAAATGTTTTCCTCTCACAAATAATTTTATCTGCTCTTGACTCTTAAATCCTTTAAGAGTTAATAACACCAGTGAACAAGTTGGAAAATATTCCGCTTGTGTGGTAATTTTATTTAAACCTGTTTTGATTACAGCATTTGGCTTGTTTCAAGGTTTTTAAATAAGACTGCACTCATATCAGACACTTGATTCTTGATAAAAATAAGAGGAAGTGCCTGAACTTCTGCCCAAGTTACACCCTTTCGGTGAAGGTCCTTGTTACAAAAGGAAGAGTAATTCTTGTTTTATTTCAAGGTCTTAGATTTTCTTTGTGGTTCTTTTTAGACACATTAAAGCCTAAACTGAGCCAAATGAATAGACCAGTAAACAAACTGACTTGACTTGAATTTAAAGTTTAAATTTTGTTTGGGAGGTTTTTTTTTTGTTTTGTTTTTATTCTTTTTCTGTTGCAGTGCCCTTTTGGTGAAACTATTTGGTACCAGAGGGAGATGAATTCTTATCTTGTTTCAAGGCCTTAAGATTTGTTTTTTTTTTTACTATATTAAAGCCTAAACTAAGTCAAATAATCTAATTTTAATAAAATTTAACTTGATTTTAAAGTTTAATTGCTTGTATGAGGCTAAAGATTAACATATTTTACCACAGTTTTACCTGGAGGCTGGATTTTTATCCTGGTTTTACAGAAATCTTATGAAGTAATTTCTGTTTAGTGTTTTTTTTGTTCGTGCTTGCCCTGGTGCTGATGATCGTAGACAGACTGGAGGTCATGCTGGCTTTGAATTACTCCACTGAAATTTGAATCCTATAAGAACTCTCATTAAAGTGAGGTTAACCTTCTCCACAGCCACCCCCACCTCTCCCTTTCCACTGTTCAGGGACTCGTTGAGATCACAAACACAATTTATTTTTCGACAACCCCCGCGACACGCTCACACACACACAGACACACACCTCCCGTTCTGAGGGGACTTGAGAGTCCCCACTCTACCACCATGGATAATTGGACACCTTCAGCATGAGAAATCCCCTGCAGAAACAAAACAGGCACCGGCGGTGGAGACTCGTATCAGGTTTGTCAAATATAAACACAACAGTGAGGAAGAGATAGAGACAGAGGCTCCGGTTGAACCTTAACTACAAGCTAGATTTGAAAACCCCCTTTGGCAGTGGTTCTTTCTGATTCAATTCACACATTGAATACCTCACTTCCTGAGCCGTGGTGGCTGAGGTGTGGTGTGGCAGGATCAACAGGAGGAATATCCACACCCTCAGGCTCCAGGGTGAAGTTGTCCTCGGGGCATGTAGCGCGGATCAGCACGGTCTTCACTGCGCCCTAAGTTGACCCATCTGGAAGCTAAATGCAAAACTGCTTGAAGATCAGAGCCAAGGGATGACTTGCCCTTACTTCTGCCCCCAAGGCTGTTGTTGTGTCTCACTAATGAGGCAGATCTCCCCCAAGCTCACCTGGCAACTGCAAGCCTAACCTGGTAAACTGCAGACTTTAAGAACAAAAACAAATGGTCTGGATGTTGTTGCACATTTTTAAAACGCTTAAACAGTCTCACTGGTGGCCAGGTCACTCACCACATCAAAGTTTTCATGGATTTGTCCTTATTTTTATAAGCACCAATTACATCTCCTACTGATGTCGCTACAGTGATGCCACAGAGCAAGAAAGTCATTTTTTCCCATGATGTAACACACAGTTTTAGAAAAACAAGCTGATTTCTCATCATTTAAAAGTGAAATAGGTAGTTTATTTGTGGTTTCTTTGGGCAATGTTCTGTTATAACCTTTAAACATGATGTAGTTCAAGTGGTCTGAGAGAAAATTAGACTTCTGTTCCTCCTCTTGGCTCTGTTTTCAAGATTTAGCCTGTGACGGGAAACTTTGGCGAATCACAGATCGGTAATATAGCTGATTGTTGACTCTCATTCCCAGAGTGTCAGTACTTGATGACCTGGGAGTGACAGTGCACTCCCATGCTCCTCAGTTGGTCCCATTTCCTGAGTTGGAAAGTCGTTATTCTGACTTTGGTGTGTTCATGAGCTTTTTAAGTCACATGTAGAAAAAAAAACATGAATGCTACTTAGAGTAGAGAATGTTATATGCTGAATCCATTTGTTGGCTACCTGACTTTTAATCAGGGTTAATGCTAATAAATTACTTTTCTAACTAATCTAGGTCACTCTGTACGGACAGTAACTAACTTTTACAACTTAATAAAATATTCAAAATTACATGTGAACAAAAAATTATATGCAATACGCAAAGGAATAAAATGCTGTCAAAGAAACATTTGCTTTATTTTGCCATGTTCCTGCATATGTGATGTCAACAGAGGACTTGTCATCTTGTGTCACAAGTTCTCCCTGACTTTCCAAGTAGTTTCTCCAACTTGATGGGGAGTTCGTGTGAATTCTCCCAGCCACAAACTCATTTTTTCAGATTATTCCATAGGGTGGAGGACTTACTGTACCTACAAGAGAAAAGCTACAAAGGGCCCCTTAAAATGCGTCATAAACTTATGGTTAAGAAAGTTTAAGAAAGTTTTTTTGGCTGTTATGATTATTCATATGTTAAATGGTATTAGAATGCTTATTTCATGAGAGTCTCAGGGCCTTTTCACTAACTTATTCCATGATCTTACTGCGCATCTGTGGGAGTGATTCAGGAGGACGGTTGCCAACTTGCGTAAACAAACTCGCATGATGCGAGACTGTTGAAAATTGAAGCAAAGCTACCTCAGTGTTGCTGGGAAAAGGAGGAAGCTGGATACTAGAAGACAGTACCCTCCCCAGCTACAGCCTGTTCACCCTGCCGCCATCTGGCGAGAGATACTGAAGTATCCGCTGCCCTACCACCAGACTACAGAGCACACAGTCCATCATAAATAAAAGTTTATTTTCATTGTTATATTTTATTTTCATTATTTAGTCAAAGATCAAAAAACAGAGAGAACAAGGGAAGTGGAGTATTTAAAGTGACTAAAAGTGATTCAGCGATCAACCACCAATCTAAAGCGTCAGCATCGTTTCTCCAGAATCGCTTATTGCACCTTTAACGTCACCAAACGTCTGTTTCCTCAGATTAATTCATGCTTCTGCTCTGTTTCACATGTGCAATGTTTTGAAATTTAACAACATCACCATGTGGCCCTCATTAATGAACAATATTTCTGCCATCTGTATTTACTCATCCATTCCATGGTGAGTCCAGTTTCCCCATTCGGTTTAACTCCATTCAACACTCCTGGTCCCCTTTCTCACCTCAAACCAGTCTGGACTGGAGTACGGTGTGGATGAGTAGCTAAGCATGAATCACTCATGAGGAACAAGCAGCGTTGTAGCGTTGCCAGGTCCCTTGTGTGTATCTAGCCACACAGAGAGTAATAGCATTCAGCCACAAAGGTTCTATAGCTCAGGAGTGACTGGCTGACTCATGTGGGTCAAGACCTGCCACAGGTGGGGGATCCCAGGCTGAATAACCTCCCCCCCCCCCCCCCGACGGTAGGCAGCCACCGCCTCTGCGCCCCTTTTCACCCACCCGGGACACCTGCACTGGACACAAAAGCCATCCCTCTCCGATTCTTTGAGGGCATGAGCAGAGAGAGGAAAAGGACGTGGGGAAGAAGAACGGAGCAGGGGAGAAAGGAACGGGGTTGGATGGGTCGCGGTGGGGGCTGCCTCAACCGTAGCCATGCGGAAACAAAGTAACACAAACTCGAGCCACAGCAGGGGAACAGCTGGAGCACACAGGGACGGCAGTCTGGGTGGTCTGAGGGCGAGGGAGAAAGAAGAGAGGGTGTGAGGCTGCAGGAGAAATGAGCAAGAATGAAAGACGCAGAGAGGGTTTGGGTGAGGATAGAGATGTTGAAAATAAAGGCTATTAAAGGGAGGTAGCAAAGAGAAAGAAAATGAGAAAGGTAAAAGCAACTGAGGAAAAGCAGCTACTTGTGGTTTCCCCTTTATCCCTGCAATTATGGTAAATCAATACACATCAATATCTAATTATTCAAAGAAGCCCTTCCACCAATAGTCCCATTAGTAGCAATTGAAATCGCAGGAGAAGCCACTTTTGTGCAGAAACAAATTACTGTATATTTTAAAATCTGTTGCGAATGTCTTTAACAACAGTTTAAAATGGGATGATAATTATGATAAGTATGACTTTTTTCATTTTGTTTGGTAAGAATAGAGCAATTAGTATTCCTATGGCCTGATGACATTAAATGACCCCAACAAACTAATTTAAAGCTTCAGAATTTACGAGTGGGGTATTTACTGATGAATTTTATGTCATAGAACAAAATGTGACAATCTCTTAAACGTGCGTTAACAACAGGCCGTATTATCAGGCATCCAACAAAAACCCATTCAAAAAAACAGCCCATACTCACCCATATGTCCGTTTATTGTTAGGTGGCGCCCCCTCAGTGGACATGAGGAAAAGAGTAAGAAGCAAGAAAGTCCACATTTGGAGGAGGAGGTGAGGTGGATGGATGACTCAAACAAGCACAGTTTTGAGATTCTTTCAGTTTTGTGAAGATTTCTGGATGTGTTGCAAAAAACCCATTGACTTTGAGACAAGAGCTAATATGCTAACTCACCTCTGTGTTTTAGAATACCTACAGCAGTCTATTCCCAAAATATCAGTGTATCACGAACTGGGCATGAGACTCAACCATCAACCATCTTCGAGCTACCAATCTAAAGGGAAATAGTAATTTGACAACCTGGAAATGAGACCCAGCAATCAACTATCTTTGTCCAGAATCGCTTTAACGTGACCAAACCTCTATTTCTTCAGTTTAATTCATGCTTAAATCACTTTATATTTCAAAATCAGTTGCAGATGTCTCAAACAACAGCTTAAGATGGGATGATAGTAAGATTAGTATTCCTACATGCCACACGCTGTGCTAAACTAAACAGAAAGTCTGATAATCAAACAATTTCACAACCTCTCTCCACCTTTCACAGTGACCATTTTAAAAAGTGTTTTAATCCAGCTGCTGTTATCAGAACAATTTAATTAATCCTTTGGCATTACCAAAGTTAGAGTGTCGGTTATTAGGAGAGCATTTGATAACCCTTCTAACAAAGGAGATGCATTCACTTGCAGACGGTGAGCCAGTATCCCTGTGCTTTTCCACACAAGGCTTATCACACCAACATGGTTTGCATGATAAAAAAAAAAAAAGAGAAGGTAAGTCATGCGGGAGGTCCTGCACATTTGCATATCCCCTGGGTGCACGGTGTAATTTAGCTACATATGTCCCTTCCCTAATAGGCTGGAGTTGGCTTAACGCGAGGCTTGTGTTTTTGGAAGCGACCTTGCTTGATTGTCTATTCGGATTCGCAGCTCTGCTCTGATTTGCAATTGAAAGGCACGTAATTGTACTTGAACTAACTGAATAACTATAGGTTTTTTAAAGAGGGTACGTGAGGGAGAAAGGTGTTTTTTGTATGCTGGATTCAAGCTTGTCATCCCTGAGTGCAATCTTCTCCATGGGATATCATTCACATAGCAGTACCTCTGCTTGTGGCTGTTGAATATGGTGAAAAATACAGTGAACGTGGCTATTAGGTTATACCCATTGCTTACATGTAATACAACAGACAGAGTGTATGGAAATAAATTTTCAGGGCATAACAACTGATCATAAATTATAGTGGAAACTGCACATAAACAATGCAAAAATGTATTAAAAAACACTGCAATATTATATAAATCTAAAATATCTGGACCAGAATTGGTTTGCTCCCAGCACATTACCTACATTATTTATTTAGATTACTATGAACCAAACAATGCCCTATTTACTAATTAAATACATTAATATTTTGTGTTCTGGTTGATCTTAAAATTGCACAGATAATATATAAAGCACAAAGAATCTACTTCCAAACTGTATTAAGAAGTCAAAGAGAGCCAGTATGAGCTTAGGTACGTATACTTAAAATAAAAACAGAGTGAGAGCAAACATAACTTTCGGGTTAGATATTAGAACATGTACGTTAAAGGATATAATGAGCTAAAGCTGCAGCCTACACCTTTTTAGACACTTTAATGACTTCAAGGATTGTTGAAATCCTTGAAGGACTCTTTCATCAAGGGTTTGTCAAGGATTTTTTGAGCCATAAAATAAAAGTGTTCTTGGCAGAACCCCCTGGGTGGGTTCTAGATAAAACCCTTGGAATATAAAAATGTTCTCGGTAGAACCCCATGGGTGCGTTAGAAAGTACAAAGGTTTTTGTATAGAGCCTCCAGTGAGAGTTCTGGGTGGAACCATTACACCGTAGAAGGGTTTTCTGCCACCACTACATGTGCGGACTCTATGAATTCAGCCCATATCACATTCCGCTGGATACATAATGTTACTAATCAGCCTCCATGTTTCCCATGGTAATACATAATATATCTGACTCAAACAAATGGAAATATATTCATGATATGCATTCGCTTATTCTGCACTAAGTTTGACATTCTCCTTTCGAATCCACAGAGACTCAGACAACATTAGCAAGGCTGATACATGACCAACCAGGAGCCACCATAAATTGAGGACCTACTTTGTTCCTGGTCATAGCCCGCTGCTTATCTCCCATATTTGACTACCATAATTTGCCTCTCAAATGCTCTGCTGTATGATGTTACAGCTGCCTATATCTGTAAATGCATATTCCACTGATGCAGAGAGCCTCGCGTGTGTTAATCCCAACTTGTTATCCATGACATCAAACCCAATTTATCCAGATTTAGCATCAATTTTCAGTTCGACGGAGGGGAAAAGCACCGGAATATGAATTAATGTTATTTTTTTTTTAATCTTTCTAAATAATAACACAGCCACTCCTGCAAAACACTCTCCACTTTTCTCTCTCCCCGATATTAAACAAGATTAGGATAGCTAAAAGGTTAATGAGATTCCCTTCTTTTGAACAAACTGTGTCTTATTTCTCCCTTTCAGAGGAAGCCATAAACATCCTCCCTGTAATAACGAATGGTGATTATGCCGATGATATTAATTATCATTACTTTCAATTACTACACCCAGCCAGGCCCTGTCGGTTATGAGGGCAGCTCCCTGTGGAGGAGCCGCCACCCGCCGCCGTACATTCATTAGCTCCGCCGAGTGATTGTGTGACTCTGTGTGTCTCTCCTTCTCCGTCTCCGTCTTTCTTCTCCTCTTTCCTCCTCCTCTCACGGCCTTTGTTTCATCGTTTCACTTTTTCTATGTTCTCGCTCTTCCTCTACACTCTTAAATATAAAGGTGCTAACTGGAACCGTAAAGGGTTATTTGGCTCGTCCCCTGAGGAGAAACCTCCGTGGTTCCTGGTAGAACCTTTTGTAAAGCTTCCACTTGGAATCCTTTTGGAGGGTTCTACCTAGAACTGAACATGAAAGCGGAGAACCAATCTATAGTGTAATGATCCCATTCAGAACCCTCTCTGAAGGTTGTACCAAGAAACTTTCCAGCTTTCTAGGGGTGCCAACAAGAACCCACCCAGGGGGTTCTACCAAGAACCTTTTTGTATTCCAAGGGGTTTTTTTATGAGGACCACACCCAGGGGGTTCTACTGTGAACATTTTTATATTTTCATATTCCAAGTGTTTTAATCTAGAACAAACTCAGGGGATTAAACTGATAACCTTTTTATATTCTAAGGGTTTTATTTAGGGCACACTCAGTGAATTCTCTTCCTAGAACCTTTCATATTCCAAGGGTTTTATCGAGAACACAGCCATGGGTTTTATCAAGGGTACACCCTGGGGGCTCTACTGAGAGTATATTCTGGAAAAATATACTCAAGGAGTATATCATATTGAGAACTATACTATACTATACTGAGAACTGTTTTATATTCCAAGGATTTTATTTAAAACCCACCCAGGGGATTATGGCACAAAGAACCCTTGATGAACCTTTCATGAAATAGTTCTTTAAGTATTTCAGCAATCCTTGAAGTCTTTCTGTCACAAAGGGTTCTTTGGATGAAAAAGATTCCTAATGGAACCCTCAGTCTCACAAAGAACCCTCAGTGAACCCTTGCTTCAAAAAACGTTCATCAGTAGCAAACAGTTCTGGGTGGAGCCTCAGCCCTTCAGGAAGAACCCTTTTGGAACCCTTCTTTCTGAGAGCGTATAATGTCAATGAGTCCGAGAAGCTCCACATCCTGTCAGGGGTAGGCCAATGAATGAATGAGGTGAGGTGGAAGTTAATTGTGGATGAGCTGTGAGGGAATCCATGGCACAGATTGTACAGATTTCTCAATTTCCTTTCTCTTTCTCTCCCTCCCACCCTTCCGTTTTTATTCCTCTTCTCTCTTTCCCGTCTCGACGCTCTTCTTTAACTCTCGTCACCAGCCCCTCGCTCAATCTTGTAGCTTTGTCTCTCCTCTTTCCACTCTCCCTCACTCCTGACATGAAACATCCATTTCCGCCCCATGAAATATGGAGAGGGCGCTCATGAATTGTTTACAGGTTAGCAGCATGCATGCCAATGGCAGCAGGGGACAGGCTCAGGTTTTCAGGCAGGCTGCAGTGGGCGAAGGCAGGGTGGCAGGGAGGACCAGCCCCTCCAAATATACTCATAAACCTGTAGGGTCTGATTATCCTGACCTGCAGCCTATTCTGAGGGAGTATTTGTAGAATTAGATATAGTAACAAATGAATTGTCATGCACGATGTGTATTTCTTACATCTAAATATTAATAATATCGGGTTTAAATTATGATGCACACAAAAATCTATAAGATGATGCCTTTTTATGCCATCTTTCGTCTGCAAACTTGACATGTATCCTTCCACCTGAGTAAGATAAACTGTTGACATGAAAAAACATTTTTTAACATAACATGCCTGAGGACTCTGCATGACCCTGAAGTGGAAATGTGAAAAATTTTCACCGAATCTACACTTACAGGACCAATATGTGAGATTTAGGGGGATTTATTGGCAGAATATTGCAGCTGTTGAATATAAAAGTCATAAATGTCTTTTCATTAGTGTGTAGTTTCCTTAGAATGACCCATTTATGTCTAAAGAGGGCAGGAGTTAAGGACTCCATGTTGCACTGATACATTTTTACAGTAGCAAACCGTTGACAAACAAAATACTGGCTCTAGGTATGTTGTTTTGCAAGTTCTGTGGACAGAAGGGGAGGGTGAAACCAGTTGGTTGAAGTCAGCAAGCTCACTGCTAAAGTTATTTGTCCTATTGTTTTCTGAAAGGAAAATGATACTGTAGGGATACTTTTAATTTATAAAAGAAGAGAAAAACATTTTTGGACATGTTTGTGGCAATACAGACAAGTTTTTCAGCCTCTGTTTGGGATTTTTTTTCAGTAATCAAATGATATCCAACATTTAGTAGAAAGATGCATTTTGACAGGAAAATTTTGTTTCACATAATCACCTTTTCTATGTCTTATAAGAAATAAATGAGATTCTTATTTTGAGCTCACTAAAGTCTCATCTGTTTCTCACCATAAGAGAAAACAAAAGAAAAGCAGGAGAACTTTTGCTGAGCTCATAGGCGTCTCAAAGGTTTCTCCTTGACAATTGTGTGGAGCAAAAAGACTTTAATTTGACCACTGAGACCAATTTAAGATCTCATTTAAGACAACCAAGTTTTCTTCTAGATCTCACTGTTATCTCAAGAGCTCATTATTTAACAAAACAAAACAAAAAAGAACAAATAAAGTTAGAAGTGTGAGAAAATGGTCAAAGCCTCATTTATTCTCAGACTTAATTTGAACTAATTTTTCCCTTTTCCCCTTAAGTGTTGGTTGTCTGCTGTTAGCGAAGTGTTTATCCGTTCATAGCATTCAACATCATTCATTCACAGTTTTTGTATCCGACTCAGAAAGAGGAAGCTAGCGTACAAGGATCACTAGTTTTCATTTGCAAAGTAGAAGATAGTTTGCCAAACTTGCCAACATTGGCAATGAATCCCACTAGATGATACTTTTATTTCATGTTATTTCAACACCTGTCAAGCCAGTGGATGTCTTTGCACACTCAGTGCTGTGTTCATCCTACATTATTCAAAGGAGGGGAGTCTAGCTAATGTCAGCTGTCTCTGTGTCGTGATGATAGCCATGATGGCACACTAGACAAAATTCATGGTGGTCCTATGTCCTCAGCAATCAGTAAGATATTCTGTTTTTAAAATAATTTTTGATCATTTTTATTGGTTATAAAAAAAAAAAAAAAAAAACATGCATACAAACTGAAACAAATCTTTGTTTCAGTTTGTATGCATGTTTTTTTTATATGCTATATGACAGGCCAACAGGACGACTCCCTGACTACAACAGACAATTATTAACTACAGTAGCACCTTTGTGCTTTCAGCAGTATTTATTACATTTTAGTTACTGAAACATTAAAATCATTTGGGTTTTCACTGTGTGACCTTGTAACAGACTGTTCCCTGTGGAGAATATCCATAAAAGTAAATAAACACGGTCATCTCTGCTTGCCAAAATAGAGCAATCATTTTTTGGTTGCCATAGTCGTCATTTTTGGGAGTATAAACTTGGATAAGAATATTCATTCACTATTCAAAATCATGACATAAACTAATGTTCACACATATTGAACCATATTGATACTAAAGGTATACTTTTTTTTGGTGATTGCTGTTTTGCCCAAAATAAGTACAAACTTAAAAACAAAAACAAAAGTGTGTTTCATTCAGTTCAGTTCGAGGTTGCTGTACGTTAGCTGCTCCTGCAGCACTAAAATGTCCACCTCATAAATGTCCCAGAGTAATGAAGGAGAGAGTAAGAGATAGTGGGACGGCTGCTGTAATATGATCGGTCAGATGGCTGGGGATATTTATTTGGTGGGTCTCACTGGACGAAACATGGCCTGTTGAGTTGGTTAATTTCCTCCTGATGAGCTTGTAGATCACGTCAGCGTCGCACCACAGGGATATGAAGGATGGATATGGAAGCATCAATTAAGATGTACTTCGGTGAGGGTTTTATCAGTTGTGGCTTTTTTTTCCTTGGGCCTAATAGCTTGTGATTGATAGCGATGAACTTGAGCACGAGGGGTGTGCATTTCAGATGGACAGATAGAGCATTTTGAGGGCTTGCTGACTAAAGTGCTTTACTGCAGCTTGTGCACTTGTGGTTATAATGGAGTGCTTGGGAGCCACACCACTTGAGAGATTGTGTGTGGATATATTATTAATCTGTTCCCCGTGCCATTGCTGTATAGAACTGTGGGCCTGGCAGAGAGAACACTGCTGTGGCGCCATCATCCTCTTATCTGTTTCTTTCTCTCTCTGTCTCCTTCACTCTCTGTCAGCCTCCGTCCTCTCCCCTGTCTTTGTCACTCAGCCTCTTTCTCTGAGGAAAGGAGCTCGAGCTAGAAGAAGGGAGGAAGAGATGATCAGATCAATATTCCTCTCAGGAAATAGGCTTCCTCTCTCCGTCTCTCTCCTGCTGCTGCCTGTCTTTTGTATAGCCGGCTTGTCTGACCACATCATTGGAGCATCATGGCCAATTTCACAAGCAAGCCAGATAAGCAGCCATACTCAACATGTCATGGAGTGTGTGACAAGCTCGACACGCAGTTCCCATATAATGGGTGGAGGGGGGAGAAATTGATAGAGATAAAGAAAGTAGGAGCTGTGGTTGAGAAAGAGGAAGACAGTGGATGTCTGTTTCTCAATGTCATGACTCAGGCATTTTGAAATTAAAGTTACATGGTGATAGCTGCCCAACAAAACAGTATGAAATGCAGTAAGAGATGACTTGCAGTATTGTTTTCACCAGGTTTTCACTAAGTTATGACTTATTCACTTAAAAATATAAAATAATACTTTCCTTTGTATTCATTCCAGATACAAAGAAAGCATGAAGACTTCACACAAGAAAAATATATAGGCTAAAATCAAAATGTTTTTAGCAGCACATGTTTTTCAACTCTCTATTTAAAAGTACTGTGTGAAGAAATTTACTTGTATGAATTGCTTTGTATGGAGTGTTGCAGTGATGACATATTTTTGTAGGCCAACATAAAAGTTAGTGTCACTCTTGATCCCTCATGATTAATGCAGAAAAGAAGCTCTGATAAAAGTTGATGATAATGACACCTTTTTTTTTAGCAAGTTAATCCTCATAAATAAACACCACTTTTATGATTTTTCAAGTGTAAACGCAGCTGCTGGAGGTAAAATGCTAATATTATGCTGTAAATGAACTACACCTCCATCCTGAGACTTCAACATCACAGCGTGATGTAATTTAGTCACTTGTTTTAAGATGTAAAAAAAAAAGAAAAAATCATGAATGAGGTATTTATTGATGTATTTTATGTTGTAGAACAAAATGTGAAAATTACTTTAGCTTGTTTTAACAGCAGACAATGTGTGATCAGATTGTAGTGTAACTTAAAAAGGAGACCTTCTCTTACTTATTTGGTTGCCTGTGACTGATTTCTATGTAAAGGACTCAGTAGATTTTGCAGGAAAATCTAAAGGATGTGACGATTATCCATGCAGTGTGCAACACTAGCTAATGCTAGCTTAGAAATTTTCTTATTCATACTATATTTATTAGAATTACAATAATAATTTTAATTTTTGAAAGCAACATAGTAACATACATAGTTAAGTTAGCTAATGCTGATGTTTGGTGTTGTTTGTAAAACCCAGGCTAACCAGCTAGGTAACAATTGATGGTGGTTGCCAGCTAGTTAGTGTTTTCCTAACACAAGTTAACACACTAGATGTGAATATATGTTATATATATTATATATATATTATATATTTTTCTACAGGTTCCCCAGCAATGTCCCTCAACAATATTCAAATTTCAATTCAAATCTTTACAACATAGACAAGCTGATCACATAGCAAATCTAAGCAGCCCACAGGAAACAGGAAAGGGCTCCTGATAGGAGAAAAAACAGTAACAAACCATTACAGAGTAACAGTAACACATTTGCAGATAATATGTTTGGAAAGTTTAAAATAAGTCAAGAAGATGATGCAGGATTTTATGAGTTTTCTAGTGTTCGAGGGAAAAAGACAAATGAAAGGAATTATTGAAAGGCTTTAAAGAATAAAAGAAGACGAGCAAGCTGGACTGAAATCAAAGCTGGAAAAAAAAAACCACGAACAAGATCAGACACGACAGCTGAGCTGCAGTGCTTTGGAGACATCGTGTTTATTTCGTACCAGAATGGCACATCGTCTTAAACACAGCTCGCTGGCTGCGACCATTGTTCGATTACACTCTTTACACTTTCTCCTCATCACCGTGCGCCGTGAATTCTCCCTCTGTTCTGAATCTTTCACTTCTCGCTGGCTGCAAAGCTGTTTCCACATTCCAAGGTAAGTAATAATTTACTGTCAAGAACTGTTCTGTGTTTTGACTGCTGAGGCGATGAAGCTGCGACCACAAATTGTGTCAGCTGGAACAGCGCGCGGATGTCAGGGCCGGTAATGGCTCGTAAACTGCATTAGTATTATATCATGGAAGCACATCGTTTGTCAGATGTTTGTGGTGTAAGGTCACTGGGAAATGACTTAAATGATCACAGGGAATCTATATTCCAGATTATTTCCCACACGGGGTTGTTTCACCACCACTGTGTGGGCGTATGTGTGCATGTGTAAATACAGTAGTGAGAGAAGAGGAAGAGATTGTGTGTAACAACAGGAAAGGTGGGTGGCGTAGAAGATACTGAATTAATGTGTCTCTGTGTGCGCAGATAGGGAAGTTTCCACTGCAGCCATGAACTGGCACTGTGGTTCCATCTCCTTCCACACACACACACACACACACACTAACACACACTCTCTCTCTCTCTCTCTCTCACATAAACACACACACACTTTTTTCTTCTATCTTATGGACCTGCTACCTAGAGATTAGCTTCCCCACAGAGGGGTGTGGCTGTGTCGTTGACCACAGTCCAATCAGGCGTGACCTAGCAATGACAACCAGCCAACCAGCACGCCCAGATCCCACTGGTCTGCCAAGGGGGCGTCACATGATGGGACCAACTGTCACCACACATGGTCTCTTTCTCTCTCAAATCTGTCCATTTGTGTCTGAGAAACAATCCATCCATTTATCCTTGTTATCGGGGGAGAGAAAAAAAAACTCTTCTGTCTTTGGATTTCATTCAAACCTTAGGAAGTAGACTTCCTTTTGTATCCTGTGTGTTTACATTGTTAAGGACACACACTGTGCTCAGTTAGTTAAGAGGATAGCTCAGATTATTTGATGTGGGGCTGTATGAGTTACTAATCCATGGTCCATGGACAGGAGAATCAGAGAGGAGAACCAGAACCAAAGCTAAGCAATGCACTACTGTGGCTGGGTTCAGCAACAAAAGGTATTTTAGCCACTTCAAAAAGTCTGCCTTAAAAAACAATCAGCATCAGTTTAAGTGTACCCTACATTTTGAATATTCTCACCATTACTTTGCTGTCAGACAGCCTTTTTCAATGGGAAACTGCCATTAAACAAGCTAAATACCGCGCTCTCCAAACCAACCAAACTCCATGGGTGAAATCAGTAATTTTACATTGCAGACCACAGGAATAGCCGGTCTTGTGTGAGACACACAATAGCGCAAACAAACTAACAGATTGTGGCAGCAAAAGACCAGCAGCTCCTGTGTATGTAAAGTAAAATGAGTGATTTGGCTGAAGAAGTATGGTTTGTTTGACTTATATAATGATTTCCTGTTGGGAATGGATGTCTGATTGCAAAGTAAAGCAGTATAACTATTCTAAATGTAGCATAAATTTAGACTGGTATTGTTTTTGTTTTTTTAAGTGGTCTTAAAATACCTTTTTAGCTGACACCCTACAGTTTAGCTTCCATGCTGGTCTCCCTCTCTGCTTCTTCAATCTGGAAACCTGCTGACCATCATCTACTGTAGCTGATACAGTGACTATCAATAAATACCTCCTACTACCCTACTTCAAATAATCCAAACTATCCCTTTAAGTGGTTCAATCTGCAGGTTCTGGAGCCGCACAAATTCCCCTGATGGCAATGAATCTTGCCAGAACTCTCCCGGGACTTCCTTTCTGCTTTCCTGGTTCTGGTTCTCTTTGTCTGTTTAAAAAGACAAAAGATAAAAGTCAAAGGACCTCTCACTCTGTTTTTTTTTTTTCAAAATTGGAAACACACTGTGTTCAACACAAAAGATTTGCCACAGGTGCACAAACATTATCACTTTCTTTGCGGCGGCCTACATTGACCCAGCTGATGACTTGTTTTTTTGTGTCGACAGCACCTGGCCATTTTCAGCTTCATTTGATTCTAAATACAGAGATTCGGCGCTGGATATCCACACTACATTAACTCTCCCAGGAACAACAAACACTCTGTTTGTTTTGGACATAAAGAAAAGGACATCTTGGCTTCAGTCGGATCACTTCAGATAAAATATAACTATTCAAGGCATACCTGCAACACTTTGTTCCAAATCACACAGCCAGCTGTTTGCAACAAAAGGTCCTTTGCGGTTTATTGAACATAACCTCTCCTGATCTTTGTTTGCAAGACTTACCTGACTTACCACGGGGTTAGAATGTAGTCGCAGAGGATTATGTTTATGCCTTGCATCCTGCACAAGTTGAATGTACACAAAACATGCTGAGGGAGTAGTTTTATGAAAACACTGCGTTGTACAGAATGTTAAAGTGCAAATGCTCAATAAAAGCACACAGTTTTTCATATTGTCTTCATAGTGTCCTTCACATGTCTCTACTAGCAGGCTGGAATTCATCACTCTTAGAAATCAGTGTTCCAAAAGGGTTCTTCCTGAAGGGCCCCCTGGGTGGGTTCTAGTTAGCATCTTTAGTAGAAGGGTTCTTTCTGAAGGGCTGACGCTCTACCCACAACCATTTGTTTCTCAGTAGAACTATAAAAAGGTTCTTGGTACAGCCCTCTGGTGGGTTCTTGTTAGCACTCTTAGAAGGTGGAAAGATTCTGTCCAGAACTTCCAGAAGGGGTTCTGTGTGAAGCCATCACACCATAGAAGGGCTCTCCTTTTGGAACCTTCTTTTCTAGGGGGGTCCTGGGTGACTTTGCTCACAGATGGTTCTCGGTACAACCCTTTATGATGCGTTCTAGGTTGAACTCTCTGAAAACGTTCCATGTGGAAGCTTAATAAAAGGTTCTAGCAGGAATCAAAAAGGGTTCTCCTGTGAGGACAATCCAAGGAACCCTTTATGTTTCTAGGTTGCACCTTTATTTCCAGGAGTGAATGTGCTTTAATGTTTAATTTGCTGAAGGTAATTTGCTTGCGACTGAGGCTTTAGCTTTAAAATACTCTCTGCCTCTCTGTGTCTCGCTCTGTGTCTCCCTCTGGAAATGATTAGGGCTGTTGGGGCAGCCTGGAACCATTACTGATGTACACTGATGAAGTCCCATTTGTTTGAAGTGCAAGCACTCTGTCTAAGCTCTCGTTACGTGTGTGAGAGAGAGAGTGTGTGTGCGTGAGCAAGTCTGCATACATCTGTCCGTCCCTGTGTGTGAAATCCTCCTCTCCTTCCCTTTCTCCCTCAGCCAAGCCCACACCACTAAAAACTCATTGCAGAGAGGAACTGGAAATAAACTTGTGAGGAAACCCGATCCCTTTGAAGTGTCAAGCTCGTAGTTCAAACCGTTGCCGGTCATCAAATATATGTCATCGACCCCCAATTTACGTATAAAACGCTTCCCTTGGCAGTGGACGTGTTTCGCCATTGTGGCGTGGCCCCCGTGCTTTGACAAGATAACACAACAGCTTTTTCCTGTCCCTGACGTTATTTTAGCCACAGAACGTCAGTCGAGAAGGTTACTGGAGCAGCAGAGAATTAGTTAGATGTCTCTACACGTGTTGTAGGCTCTTAGACAAATGATGAGAATCTGGAGTCCATTGTCCAAGTGTTGATGTGATTCAGTGCAATTGTTCTTTCAAACAAAGAGACATATACCGAAAATCTGTTTTAGGTTTTTGGCCAGTGGGTAAAAACTGAAACTGGTCTTTTTCTTTTGTAGTTGAAGACAGCTGTGTACTCTCTGGTAATGCAAAACATTTGCCCTTGAACTGAAAATATTCTGGATGTGTGAAAAGAAAAGAAATAGCCCATGGAGAATATAACTCAGTGCATGGCTTCAACACTTAAAGATCTAAATCACAAGAAAAAGCAGGGATCTGCACCATACAGAGTCGTATGTCACAGTCTGGTTCGGTTTACGCACCAGAAGTACTTGCTTATGTTTAGAAAAAGATCATGTTTTGGTTTAAAATAAGTACATTAGTTAAGTTATGTATGTGATATATGTATAGTTATGGCATACCATACAGCATTTTCCTAAAAAACTATGTATAGATTCATATGAACATAATCACTCTCAATCATCACTTATGACCCACTAGAAGTGTACAGTAGCATCTCTATCTGCAGAGGCCCCGCCCACTGCAAGTATTTTCTTACTTTCTGATGTTTTGCTGTGCTCAGGACATTTCTGGGCTTCAACTTGTTTGGCAGTGGTGTCAGGCCCCCAGCCAGTACCAGGACTCTCTCCGTCTCGTTCCTCTGCTGTCTGTCTGTGAGAGCTGCACGGAGATATATACACATGCACACACACACACACACACACACACACACACACACACACACACACACACACACACAGGCAGAGCAGACTGAGGGTTGCTTTGGCTGTATTCTTAAGGTCTGGTGTTGTGCAGAGGTCTGGGAGCGTTTCAGAAGATAATGTTTTATTTCTCTGATTCGCTGCTCTCTTCTTGCTTACGGCGCTCCCTCATTTCAATCATTCTCTGTCTCTCTCGCTCTTTCTTGTTCATTGACGAGGGGCCAACTTTGAACAGTGCATTTACAAACTCTGTCACGTATTCTGCCTTTAAGTACATTATGTAAGTTAATTTAATCACTGAAGTTAAAATACAAACATTGACTTTGTCTCATTTGTATCACACCACTTTAAAATTTTTGTCTATTACATTTGTGTGTAAAATGACACTCTATTGTTGCATAATTCAGTATAGACTACATGACGAGTGACAATCCAAAACAGCATTGTGATGACATGCAAAATAACTCAAGACATTGGTGTGTCACCATTTGGTGAGCTCAAACTCTTTTCATGAAATTAAACTTTTTGATGCTGTTGATGTTTTGCATTTTGTCAGCAATAGCCATCAAAAATACTTACATTACTTTCTATATTAGTTTACATTGTTAGTGATAGAGTCTGTCTGTTTCTGCACTGGATTCAAAACACCCTCCAATGCGTGAGGGATTCACAGGCAACGATGGATGCATGTAATCCTGTGCTTTATCACCAATCACCATCAATGCAAATGTGAAAATGAGACTTTGTGATTTTATGGGGGTAATGTGACTACTGGCTATTTCTTGGCCAGGTGGAGGAACTTTCTGGAGTTTTTGCTGTTTGCCTGGCAACCTCAAAGTAATGACAAGACTCCAGGAGGAAACTGGCCTGAGCAACAACTGTCTACATAAACACACCATAAAATCACAATGTGTTTTTACACAAAAACAAATTATTAAGATTTCAGCCACTGATCAAGGCATACCGTGAGATTTTAGATTAATTTCCTATCTTCTTTGCAGCCATTTGCTTACATTTGTTCCACTACTATTGTGTGAAAATAAAAAATGCTGAGAGATAAAACTTGCTTGACCGTAAACAGATTTTCACCTAAACTGTTGTCAGTTATCTGTCAGTGTCTGATTAAGGAGTTGTGTATGTAGGGACCATTTTAAAAACTCTGGCTGCATGGAGGTTTGCTCTCATATGCAGGGATTCAGAGCCTTAATTTTTCCTTTGTTTGTATTCTGAGTTTGATTCTCTAACATTATCATTCTTACAATGAATGGTTTTACAGTTTTTCTTTGACTAAAAAAATAAATTAGCCCTGTAATGGATTAATTCTATCTCAAAGTTTCAAGACTATTGATTCAAAGGTAAAATCCATGTGAATTATGAATGAATTATGAAAATCAATGTAAATTATGTGTGATATGCTGCAGGCTAACACGTGTAAAAATCACTGGTATAGCTCTATAACCATCAAAGCTTGGGCCTCAAGTTGGTTTCCAAAGAGACTCCTGTTTAATTCTTCCAGGCCAGGTTAATTATTTTTATATAATCTAATATTAAACCAGCAAAGTGGTGGAAAAAATCTGAATGAGGATTGTGATAATTTTCTCATTGTTGTCCTGTCATCTCCTCACAAAGCCGGCGCGGGCGAGGCAGAGCAAAGGGTTATTTAAAGGAGACCTAAGGATGTCCTCACTAATGGATGATGCACTTTACTCACCAGTGCACAATACTGTACACTTCTATTTAAATTCAAATTACGCCATTTGAGGTTTCGTGTGTGTGTGTGTGTGTGTGTGTGTGTGTGTGTGTGTGTGTCAGGGGAGGGCCGTGGTAAGTCCCTTTTGTAGTGTTTATTGTCGACAATGAGGTTGAACCCCTCTTAAAATGCAAGACAAAGGCAGAGAGGTGCTAAGGGGCAGGAAACAGCTCACCACTTCTCTTCCATTTCCTTCAGCATATATACACACACACACACACACACACACACACACACACACACACACACACACACACACACACACACATAGATACGCACACAAACACATGCTCACACAGGCGCACGCACTCTGCTAATTACATGTTCTACCACTATAGATGCAGTGCTCTAATTGTGGAACCACAAGTGGCTCTGCTATAAATAGATTTATTATGAAAGGAACATCTCAGTGTCAATTATAGAGTCTAAGGCTGCTATAAGTCTAAGCCGCAGCTAATTATTTACATGCTATCGCTCTATATTGATTTTTTTTTTCTAGTTTTTAAATGTCTGTTTTGATTTTTGAAAGTGAAACACTTTTGAGCCGTGGCTAAAAATGCACATCTTTCAAGGAATGTGAGTACAAGGTCAGCAGTGTGAAAGTATGCAAAAGTGCAAAGCAGGGTGTTGCTGAGCAAAAGCATGTATGCACACTCAATGCATTTTCATGTTAAACAAAGATGAAGAAAAATTAAACTGAAACAAAACGGGTTAACTTTCTTGATTAATTAAACACAAAACAGGTTTTTTTTGTTACAACAACTTTCATACCTTGGACATGCCTTTGTGGCCTTTTGAATGATGGACTAGTGCATCATTTTTGAATCCAGGATCACTGGAATAGAGAGAACATTAAAGATTAATGTTGTCATTTGTACAATAGTTGTAAGATGCTTAAGTCATCATGTTACATATAATCATGTCACACATCTTTGAAATTTTAGAGCACTGAAAATGAGGGAGGATTGTGCATGTTCAAGACAAATACAAATGTGAACAATTCGACTTAAAATTAGATTATTTTTAAGCTGCTTTTTGTAAGAAATGTAATATTAAGTTTGTAAAAGAAGTAGACTTTTTAAAATGTATATGTGAGCAAAGACTGGGAAGCTTGAGTTGGCTGTTTAATTAAAACATGTATCACAATACAGAGTAGGTACATTTTTTTCTGATTCTTAAAATTGTGTTTTTATTTGTGGAGTTAGCTTTTTATTTGTTGATTTGTTTTGAATATGTGGTTTCAGCAAAAGGAGATTGTCTTTAAATTACTCAGAAAAAGAAAATTGAAAATACAAATGAAGACAAATATGTACACATATTATTAAAGTATATACTAATAGTATTCATAAACAACAAAGCTGAAAAATGTTTCTATAAATAAGTGTGTTAAAATGAGTCAGTTTAAGTGTACAGTTTAGTGTCTATACCAGAGTCATGCACAGTTGAGTTATTGCACAAAACTATTGCACTGTTAAATTAGTATTGCATATTTGAAGATCCAAATAATAAATTAATTAAATTCATTTTATATAATAAAGTAGTAATTTTCTGCACAATAGGCCAAATCTTTGGCCACAACACTAAATTAAAAAAAAAAAAAAAAGTTCATTGCCTGATGACTGCCTGTCAAAAAAGGAACTATTACTGCAACAACATACATGCAAAAAGCAAAAACAAACAAGAACAACACCCAAACCCAACATTAATCTCCACACTTGGCAGTTTTAAAATTTTGATTCAAACCAACAAATTATGAGAATATTACCGTACTTCTCAAACTAAACAGATAATTTAATTAAAATTTGGTAAGCTGAAAATGCATTGCCATAAAGTTGACAACAAGGATGTTTTTCTTATATTATGAAAAGCTGTGTTTTGGAGATACACAGTTTTCACAAGACAGCAACAAAAAGCTGTTTAATGACTGAGTAAAACCAAATTAAAATGAAAAAGAAGCTTCATTTAAAAACACCATACATTGCAAACTTAAAACAACCCCAACAGAGAGGCTCCTGGAGTTAAAGTGAGTTTTTCTCTTTGCAAAGACTGAAGCTAATGGAGGATTATCACTGTTGTGAGAAGTTGGAAGAAACTTTCCTCCGGCAGACTGCACCAGACTGGTATATTATCAGTGTGTAGTGGTGGTGAGCCTGGTGAGTTCCTAATGATAGCTTTGCCCTCCGCCACAGACTAAATCAAGGCTTGCTGGGTAAACCAACTCAGTGCGACCACTTAACCCCCGTCTGCCCTCCTGCCGCCAACGCTAAAAATTTCTCTGTATTTATATGCAAATCTGAGGGGACCACCTGACCGCCATGTAGCCAGGCACTTGAGCCCCGTAGACAGCCGCAGCGAGTCTTCTCCAAAAATAACTTCTATTTCCTGTGCCAGAATAGTCTCAATGTTAAAATAATAACTGACATTATTATATCAGACTAAAAGGTTTGTAAATTTAGCTTTCTGCTTGCTTCTCTCACTCCTAAGAGACAAGCTTCTCTTTTTTCTGCCCACTCTGTCATTTCTCTGCTCCACATCGCTTTGAGTATTTTTTGTTTCGCGTATAAAACATTGGGGAAAATCATTCAGAGCCTTTGGTATCAGTTTCCTCATTTATCATTTGAGCGCACCGCGAGCCAAGACTGCAGAGATTTTTCCAAAAAAGTCAGAGATTCCATCTCGATTATCCTCCGAGTGTTTTCAAACATCCATCTAACACGTCTGGAGACGCACCAAACTCAGGGCCTCAATTTGTCTCCATAATGTGCAACTGTCAACACTTCACAACCCTGTAAAAGAGACACCAAAGAGGTTTGCCCCTTAACTCCGGGGCTTTGAGAGAGGCATTAGAGCAGGCTTGGGAATGTGTGTGTTTGTGTGTGCATACGTCTGTGTGCACGTGGCACCGCAGGGCTCCAGGTGTGTTCACCTGTCTGCCATTCACATCCCTTCAAGGAGAACGAAGCAGCAGAGGCACTCAAGATGTCCAAAGATCAGGTTACACTTCTCTCTCTCTGTTTCTCATCATTCACACAAACACGCACACACACACACACAGTAGTGCACAGAAGAATGCAGGAGGTCCATGATCCATGAAATGGGGAGTAAGGGCTTGAGGCCAGTGTGAAGCTGTGGAGAGGAAGGGAGCGGCATGATTGATGGCGAGGATCAGGAAGTTCTGCAGGTAGTGTTACAGGTAAGACCAGGGGAGATGTAGGTGAAGAAATCTAAACGTGCATTTGTGAATTAAAAAATTCACACGGACAAAAAGAGAAGCACACACAAAGGAAATGGGCGTAAGAGATGAGATTGCAGAAGACTGAAGGGTGGAGTGACAGAGAAACTGAGCAAGCACATGACTGGATATGTGCCAGATGTGACCACGGCGGCTGACACCTTTCATGGAAGCATAAAACTTGAGAGGATGAAAAATATGATGGTAAAGCTGAGCGCTGGGTTTGAATCAGGTTCTGCTGTCAAATGTTAAAGGACCAGTGTACAGGATTTAGTAGCATCTAGCGATACGGCTGCAAACTAGATTACTGCAACGGGTCGGGTACCTGCGAGTACTTGTCGGGCAAAATAGATGCATAAAAAATGTACTTATATGTATTCACGAATAGGAAAATGAGAAAAATGAAAAATTGCATGTGGGCAACAGGTGAGAACAATACTATAAGATATATTTTTCCCAGAGAAACAAAAATTATTGTGTTGTACTTTTGACATCTGCTAATAATATCAAGTCTACTCAGCTGCCAAGTTATTATTTTATTGTGAAAGGCTGTGACACATCCAGACATCGCTGATCCAACAGTGATGTACGCTAGCCGTTGGTGGCGTCACAGACAGTGAGAATAATGTTGTCAGTGGGTTTACTGCTTGTAAAAAGTGCCAAAAATAATTGGCTTTTGATAGCTGCAAGCTATGAGCATTGTCACTGGGGAAACATGTCGACAGCTGCAGGAGCGCAGGTGCTGTTGACAACACAAGTTAGTGACTATGTGTGTTTAATCACGGGTCGGGTCTTGGGACTTATATTAATGGTTCCAGGCCGGTGTGGCTTCAACTTGGAGACAGTTGTGTGTAATGGGTCAGTTCTGGTACTCAGCATTGCGGGTGCAGGGTACACATTTGCAAAACTCAACCCGTTCAACACCTTGCATCATTCTCCCTTTCGATGTGTAGGAGAACCTACAGAGGCAGCGAAACTCCCACAACTAACGAAAGGCCGTATCTAAAGCCAGCGTTGGTTTGTCTAATCTGGGCTACAGAAATACTGTGGTGCAACATGAAGCGCACCGTCCGTAAGGGGCTCATACAAAGCGAGATCTCATTATCATCAGCAGAGCAAAGCAGAACTACTGTCTATTTTGAGAGCAATTTTGCTGACAGTGTGACCTTTTACGAGCCACAACAAACAGAAAACAGGTCGGTTTTAGCTCATCATACATCACTTTATGCTGTTGATAAAGTCATGTTTCCATTGTACGGTGCAGCTCAACTTGACTCGACTCGTCTCGCTTTTAGTACCAGGTGCCTCATTTTCACCAAACTCGCTTCTAAAAGCAGGTGTTTTACAGTAGGGTCATATTTTTTCACAGTAGAAACTTCAATTACACCCTCACTAAGACTCTGATTCACTTTTATCTACAGGCACAAACAGCTCTCATGTACTCGGTAGCATCATTAATTAACCTGTGATGAAGGGTTTGCCACAGACATGCACAACATGCGTTGACTGGCCCGGTTGGCACAACAGCACTTGTTTCCACCTGAGGACAGGAAAGTGACACATGTGGTTCACTGAGCAGGATAGATTTGGGATACATAAACAAAAACCCTCAACATTTTCAGTTATTTTGAAATAATTTATTTGGGAAGACAACATCATGTTTTTTTAAAAGCTGATTTGTCTGTGCCCAAGATTCTGAGGTAATAAAAACACAACAGTTCTTGTATTCAGGTGTTTCTACACTTATGAAAACATACTTATGAATATTGTATTGTGTTTCTGCCACAGTCTGCTAACAAATGCTCATAAATCTTACACCATGGACCTTAAAGTTCAGTGCAGCACCATTCTGCTCATGTCTGTGTTCTTAGGTTTCAGTTTGTGGAAGTTGTAGAACTGTGTGTTTTTAACTTATGTGGAGACAGAGTTAGCTTGGATAATTTGATTTCCCCTGCAAAGTTACTGTCGCTTTTAGATGCAACTGCAGTAATCCTAACGTTGCCCTTTAAATCAGGTTTAGAACAATGTGTGCGTGGTAGTAAAAACTGGGTTGCTGTTACAATCACATCAGAGGTGTCAAAAAATCAAATCAGAAAATCAACAGAGATCAGAGAAGAAGACAAATACGAAAATCAAATAACAAAAGGAGGGCTGGGGTGGGGGAGGGGTGCTCGTGTAAATGTGACCTAAGTATAAACATTGCATTTTCCAAGACCGCAATTTCCTGTTTTCCCAGGCGATTAGAGTGAAATGTAAGCCTGGAGGAGTCACGGCACGGTCATGTTTCCTCCTGCGCTTTAAAGGGGCTGGAAGAGGAGAGGCGAGGAAGACCGAACTGCTCTGAGCTCAGCCGAGCCAAAATTTACATATGTGTGTTGCTGCTGAGTACATCCTGAGCACATTGTTTTACTTAACTCCCTCCACGTGTTGCTGTGTGTGTGTGTGTGTGTGTGTGTGTGTGCGTGTAGCTGAAAAGGCCTCTGTGCTGCTACATTTGCATGCTGCCATGTCACACAAGGATTTCCACTGTGTCTAATGGACACATACAGTCAATTTATAGCGAAGTGAGCATTACATCGTATTATGGGACTAAATTATGTTTGCTTTTTAAATCTTTTTCAAAACAAATAAGTGCTAAACATAGAACGTGGGTGTACAGACTGCACAAATTAAGTTAAAAGTCTTCCTCAGGAAAAACTAACTTGCAGGCAAACAGATGATTTGCTTGTTTTCTTTATATATGGAAATATGAAACTCCATCATGTCTGTACATCTAAAAATAAGGTGTGTAGTGTAGACTAACATTCAATGCAAGGATACACTATGCCACAATAATATTCAGGTGGTGTAAGAATATGAGGATAAGCCAATCAGAGGCAGAGTAGGGGAGGCCATGCCTTCACCCACCATCCTGGGAGGAAAAATGAGAAACATTGTGCTGCTGCCAAAGGAGCACTGACTGAGATTACAGCAAGCATGCGAATAAATTACAGTGTAAAAGACTGTGTTTACATGTGCAAGACTATGCTGGATACAATCAGGTTTTTGGTGTATCCTAGTTATAGTTTGCACATGCAAATGTCATATGCAGGTTATGAAAAACCTGGATATGCTTCCTGGAGTACTCGGATAATAACCAGGACACTGTGTCATGTAAACACCTTATTGAGTTTACTGAACATCCTACTGGACCGATTGGTTGCCATGGTAACAGGTCAAGATACACACAGATAACCAGAAGCCAGGTTTCTCGTGTTCCATGTAAATGCCTAACCTGAATAAGATCAAGACCAGGATAACCCTCATAACCAGAGTCATTGTGCACATGTAAACACAGTAATTGATTTGTATATATTGCTCTTATTTCCCCGGTCTGAAAAATATGTTAGATTTGTTGCTTGTTAATTCATATATTAAATATTTTGGCAGTAAGAGGATGCCCATGGCTATAGGTAGGTATTGTCACAATACTGTGTAATGTAACTAAAATTGACTGGACACTGATGGACAACAGTGGTTATATTTGAATGTTTTCATCAAAATAATTGTGAGGGACAATTCAGCAGTCCCTGCATATTGACAGGGACATGTCTCTACTATTCATACCCAGTTCAACGCCCTTACATCACTGTGACAGCAAGCTGAAATAATGAGTGGATAACTCATGCTGCTTTAATCAGCAAGAGAGAAATAAGAGAAAATCTGGATGTGTTTTAAAAAGTTTTCTGCTAGAGTGTAATTATATGTCACAGCCAGGCAAAGGGAGATAGTGACTAATGTTAGACTAAGGACAAAACAAAGTTTGAAAACTTGTAACTTTTCTAAGCCAGGCTCGGGTTGACCATTACACGGTTCAAATAATAGACTGGTCCCATTCTAGGTAAAACATTTCCAGGTAATTTTGGGTTCTGGCACAAATCCTCCACTGGGTTTCTCCAGGGAATTTTTAAGGATAAGATAACCATGCTGTCCTTCACTGCTGGTTCTCATGAGTCCACGATTAGTGAAAACTGCACATCCACTATCACCCCTCCTCCATCAACTGCCTTCTCTTCAAGTTGTCATGGTGATGTAACCTTTACCAAACTCACTCTGATCCCTGTGGAAGTCAGATCATTATCCACACACGTTGAGGAAAATTGCAGCACTCCCACTAAAAGGATTCATTTGTTATTCAAATTAAGTATGATTTTTTTTTTCTTCTTTTTTTGACTTTTGACAACTGTCAGCTGCATACGGGACCAGCTGATGGTTGTGAAGACATTTAATTTAAAATTTGATTAGTTTGGGTGATAAAGCTCCAGTCGTCACGTTTCCCATTTCTGACTCATCTGTTTGTGCTGTTTTTGGTGAAAAGTGATAAAGATTGCAAAAAAGGGAAGTTTCAATGTGAATAAGTTCTCACGCCTAGGTCTAAATTTATACGTGTGGTTTATTAGACAATGTTCGACTAATTCCTGTAAATCACACAGTTGTTTATATCATACCATGAGCTTTTTCCTAGAAGTGTAAAGTATTCTTGCAATCAGTGTAAAACAATTAATGATGCAGGACGTGATTCTGGAGAAAGATAGTCGACTGTTGAGTTTCATTCCCTGGTTGTGAAATACTAACATTTTGGAAATTAGACTCAAAAATGAGAACAGCTTTTCTGCTTCACTTTGCACTCACTCCTCATTTAGGATTTTTTAAAATGCTCTTTTTGTTGCTAGTATTTTATGTGTGGAAATTGTATTCTCTCTCTGTGTTTTAAAAAAAAAACTTGTTTTCTTTGTAAATTTGTGGCAGTGTAGCTGTCTTTAATGTCAGTTTTCGATTTTTTCATGCCATCCATGCATATTTTACATTATTTTTTGTATTTCTTCTCTTTCACTTTATCGTATTCACAAATAAATAATACAAACAATCAACTGTCTTACAGCCCTGTGATTGGCCAAAGTTTCCCATCAAGGGCTAGATTTTTCTTCTTTAAAACCAGAGCTGAGGAGGAGCAGAGGTCTAGTTTTCTCTCAGAACACTTGAATTACATTGTGCTTAAAGGATATTATGGACGTTTTGCCCAGTGATGCCAAAAATAAACTTCCTGCCCCAGTTTAAAAATATAGCCATAGGAAGTTACATCCACTTCCTGTAAATCAACCATCTCTAAAACCGACTGTACAGAAAAAACTACCCTCCAAAAGGCTACTAGATACTGGTGAATAAGTAGACTGTTACTCCCCTATTAAACAGTTAGCCAACAATAAAGCAGAAACATTTTACTGTAAACTGGCCTTTGAATCATACACAATCTCTATTCTTCTCCATTCAAACAGAACTAAATGTGTCTTTCATATTCGTACACGACATCTGGCATCCAACAAAGTGTACACCTGACACTGTGGGATAACCTGACTGGCAAACCAGCCCACAGGATGAGTCAGTAAGTCCTGACTAAGTGTGTGGTTTTTACCCAACGAGCGTGTCACTCCTCTTTTCCTTTGAGGCTTTTCACCAGCTACAATACGCTGTCAGAGCGACACAATGAGCCGTCGGAAGAGGAAACTTTAGTCACTAAGTGTGCTGGAGATGAGCCTCGATGAGTATTTTCTGATCCAATTTACCGTAATAACTCACTACTCGGTAAAGGCAGTAAATGATGGCGTACGCTATCTCAGTCTGGTTTTTAATATCAGCATTTCTCGCCGAGATAAAAGGACATTTGGAAGTCCTCAGAGACGCCGTTATCTGATCTGCTTCTTTATTGGAGTTTCTCTGCTGCCTCCCTGTCTCGTTTTGCCCCTCTTTATCTCTCTCATTTCATCTGTCTCCCTCTTTCCTCTCTATCTCTGTCTTTTCTTCTGCTTCCTATCTCTGAACCTGCTTCTTTTATTCTTTCTCTCACTCTATTTCATCCATTGATCATGTCTTTTGTGGACAGTGTCTTAGTCTATTTCTGACATAATAAGGGTCTTCGATTTTTCTATTAGTTCTTTGCTCTTTAACTCTTCTTCCAACTTATGTTTAAAACTAGAATTACCACCAGACAAGTTCCAGTCTGCAATCACATCTGTATAATATATGTCATAAAGACTAAATGTGTATTTTTAAGACTGTAATGAATATAGTGAATAACTTCCAGTGAGAAACAAGCTGTTTTAACTCTGATAGAGAGCTACAATGTCACAGTGAAGTTGACCTTTGACCTTTTGGATATAAAATGTCATCACTTCATTTTCTATTCCTATTAAATATTTGTGTGAAAGTTTGACATAATCACTGCATGAAGTCTTGAATTATGGGAGAAAAAAAACATGTTTTTTTTAGGTCACCATGACCTTGACCTCCGACCCCCAGAGCACAATCAGTTAATTCCACGTCCAAGTGGATGTTTGTGCCAGGTGTGATGAAATTCCCTCCAGTCATGTCTGAGATGTAGCGTTCATTTGAGAATGGGACAGACGTGAGGTCAAAGTGACATTGAACTTTGACCCTTTATCACCAAAGTCAAAATTAGTCCAAGTGATCAAGACAGATGGACTTAGGGCTTAGGACTTTCGTCTTTGACCTTTGATGACTAAAATCTAATCAGTTTTTTTCTAATCATCTAATCGTCCTTGAGTACGAGTGGTCATTTGTGTCAAGTTTGAAGATTTTTTTTAAAAAAGCTTTCCTGAGATATCGTGTTCACAAGAATGGAGTGGATGGGCTTTAGGTCACAGTGACTGAGAACTTTGATTCTAATCAGTTCTGCCTTGAGTCCAAGTGGACTTTTCTTCCAAATTTGAGGAAATTCCTTTCAGGTGTTCCTGAAATACTGCGTTCATGAGAATGAGACAGACATAACGTCACAGTGACCTTGTGCTTTGATCTTTGACAAAATCCAATCAGTTCATCTTTGAGTCCAAGTGGACATTTCTACCAAGTTTGAAGAAATTCTCTCAAAGTGTTCTTAAGGTATCACACTGAATAAATGACAGATGAGGAAGGGACAGACGGATGGACAGACAACCCAAAAACGTAGTGACTCCAGCCATGGTTGTTACCGATGCAGAGGCTAAAAAAAAACCTTCAAAAAAACTGAAGAAGTAAAAGAAAGGTAGAAGGAGAGAGAAAGTGAAAGTAGCGCTGCAAGATTGCCTCGAAAGAGTGTGCCATGTTGCCCCCTTCACCTCCCTCTTCCCCCACTCCGTCTCTCCCCTCAACCCTTGTCCCTCCTCCCCCGTCTTGCCTCCCCGGTGTTTATTGCCACTGGTGCGTGTTTGTGTGTCTGTGTGTGTGCATGAGTGTCTTTTTGTGTGTGTGTGTGTGTGTGTGTGTGTGTGTGTGTGTGTGTGTGTGTGTGTCCACGCACAAGGGATGGAAACCCCGAAAGCTGGCCCCATGACAAGTGACCCCCTTCTTCTCCCCAACTCCCCGTAGCAGAAACCATCAAGAAAAGCAGACAGCGCCGCACACACAAAAAAAAGAAGAGAAAAGAAAAAAGAGAAAGGGAGACGAAGAACAGAGCGGAGAGAGCAGGGAAGGAGGGCAAGCCCAGCTGTAAGCAGCACAATGCGAACGAGAGCTTGGCAGAGGCTCAAAGCTGCTCCGAACGAGTGCCTCTCACTAACCCCCCCGAACTCCTCCAGCCCTCCCTGACAAATTAAAAGCGTTTGGTGCTGTAAAGCATGGGGGAGAGAGGGAGGGAAGACAGAGGAGGAGAAAGGAGAGGTGGGGGGAACAAGGGAGGAGATGGGATAGGGAGAGGGGACACGGGAAGGATTAGGAATTAATGCGTTTCTGCACTGGCTTAATCCTAATGATTACACCAAAATAAATACAACTCGGTTGTATTTTTTCTTAGTTTTCCATTTGATGTTGGTGACAGATGCCAGAGGGCAAAGGTGGTAAGAGCAGGTCTCCAATCTGAATGGACCCCTGTTTTTTGTTCCCTAACACGTGCCAAAAAGTGTTTGTAATTATTTCATTGAGTAAATACAGTTTGTCTCTTGTCTGTTCACTGTCAAAAAACTGTTGAGAAAACTCAACATTTCAAGGTGACTGGATTCACTTTTTTTGTTTTTTTAAATTTTAAGTCGAACTTAAACTCTTGTGTTTTGAGATAAATTTAAACCAGCCTTGCAAACCTATAATCTTTTGTTGAGATAATTTACTTTTCTTCTTTAGATATACTTAAATCTTTGAATCTGTATTTCAGAAACTGTTCACAGTGAGCTGTGAACCAGATTTGTCATTATTTGGATCCATGGAAGCTAAATAGTTGCAATTGAAAATATTAAACTATTAACCATTATTCATTTACTTACTTATTTCATTTACTCAACAGTTTTTGAAATACACTGTAAGAACATGCTTGATTTTCCTTTCTAATTTTAAACTGAACATTGTAAAAATGAAAAGGTTGAGAAAACTTCAAATTTTAAGGTAACTTACTTCAGTAGACTTTTGAGATTTGACCCCAATCAATGATAAATAAAGTTCACAGTTCACTGCGATCAATTTTCTAAATACCTTTTAAAAAATGTTTCTACAGCTCTGAGATCAGGTTAAGAAAAACTTAATTTATATATAACTATGTTTGTTTCAAAAATTAAGTTTATGTTTATTTAGTTTACTTTACAAAGTAACTCAAAAATCTATTGTAGTAAGTTGTCTTGAAATTTTACTACTACTACTTTCTTTACAGTGGACAATTTTGGGATTCAGATTCAGCTTTATCTAAGGAAGAAAATTATCTCAACAGTACATTATTAGTTGGTAAATTTTTTTCAAAGCTCAACCGAATGAGTTAGTTAGTAGTCAGTTAGTAAAACGCAACAATCGCCTGAAGTAAGGTGCCTTGAAATTTTGAGTTTTCTCAGCTCTTTAACTTTTACAGTCTTCAACTTAAAGCAAGAACGGAAAATCAAGCATGAAGGAATAAAAGAGCGGAGTGAAAGAGGAAAGGTGTGTGACCGTGTGTGAGTGTTGTGTAGGATACAAAAAGAGTGGGCAAGATACAGAGAATCAACAGATACCGGTGAATCACAGTTTTGATACTTCACACACCCACATCCAAACACACACACACATGCACACACCTACAAGAGTCACGGCAAGCTGCTCGCCCAGGAGGAAGCCTCAACTTAAATGAACCACAGATGAACCCAACGGGCTCGATCTGACATCAGCACTTCCATCTTCAAACCCGTGACCATAAAACATGAAAACATACCATATTGAGAGAGGAAGGCATTGATCTTGTTAATGGCATTCCACATTTGGAGATCATTCTTTGCTGTCAATACTTACACATCCTTCAAAAAACACATGTGGGCTCACATCTGTGGGGCATCTTTCTGAGATCTTTAGCTGCACTTTCACTGTCCCGTAACAGCAGCTGTGAAAACTCCGAGCATGTGTGTTTTAGAGATAAAGAAGTGAAAAGTTGTGTCTTCCAGAAAAAGCCCAAACAGACAGTTAAAGGGTAACTTCTTTATTTTTGAGCCTGGAGCCTAGTTTTGTTTGTTTTTGTGTCAAAGTGATTAATGGGGACAATCATTTTTGAAAATAGTCCAGTATTTAGAGAGAGCTTTGCAGTCTGCGGAGGCAAAACTGAGCTGCAACATGATCCCTCTGGGAAACTTTACCCTATCAGAGTAAGTCCACTGAAAGTGCTTGTTTTTGCCACTGACATTCAGACTGTTATTATAAATGTCTGGCAACATTATTAAAAGGATCGCTACAGAGACTGACCTTTTTTTTTTAAGTGCAAGATACATTTTGTGTCATCAGAAACAGCTGTTTTATTGCACTCGCCAAGCAGACCAAACTCCCTTTGCAAAACTGTAATTTTAACACCGTCATCATCATTTTCATTCTAACTCAACAAAAACAACATAAAAGTCACCAACTCTGGTTTGGTCAAAATAAATCCTTAATTTGCCATGACAGATGTGAAAATATTCTGTTGTTTCTCTTGCTTCTCTGATGCCTGTCCTCATCTTGCTCTTCTCAGAATATTTTCACATCTTACACAATGAATTAAGGGTTCATTTTGTCCAAACAACCAGAGCTGGTGATTGCTGGAACAATGGAAAGATAAACCAAGACATTTTTGGTGAGTTTTATTTAGTTTCCGTCATATTCGAATGAAACATCCGTGTTACTCTCACCAAACTAACCGGGCTCCCTTTGCAAAACCGTCCTTTTAACATGATTGTCACTTTCATTCAAACATGACAGAAACAAAATGCAACTCATCAGAGATATATTTGCTCATCTTTCCACAGTTCCAGTGATCCCCAACAATGGTTTGGTTGAAATAAACCATTTATTCAGGGTATTAGATGTAAAAAATATTTGGTGAGCAGCAAGAACAAGGTTGGACATCAGAGAGGCAGCAGGGAGAAACAGTGTATACAGAATATTTTTATATCTAACTCAGTAAATTAAGGGTTTATTTTGACCAAACCAGAAGTGGATTGTTTAAACAGTGAAAAGATTAGTGTTACAAACCGGCTCAATGAATGCAACAACAAGAAGGGGGAGGCCACACAAGGGGTTAAAGAAAAAACAAGAATAATTTATTAACTTAAACTACCACAGAATGTAACACAACCCAAAAAGCCACAAGGTCGATGCCAGCTGGAGGAAGGGAGAGACAGAGTGAGCAGAGGGCCCAGCTTTTAAGCCCAAAGGCCCAGGTGAGCTCAATCGGCTGATTACCCTCCCATGTCAGCCAATGAGGAGCCTCTCCATTAGCACCTGGAGACAAGAGGGGAGGGGGAGGGGAGAAAGGGCAGACAGGAGGGAAAAACAAGCGTCTTTCCTGACTGGCACGTAACATTAGTGAAGACGTTTTTGATGAGTTTTCATTTGTTTTGTTTTTTGTCTTGAAGTCGTGAAGCTGACTGTGGCGATGTACAATTTTGCAAAAGGGGTCTGGTTAGTTTGGCAGTGGCAATAACATTGCTGTGTCTGGTTAAACAACATGTACTGTATTCTTTACAAAAAGGTCTCTCTCTGCAGAGATCCTTTCCATAATGTTGTCAGACACTTAAAATAACAATCTGAGCAAGTCAGTGGCAAAAACAAGCACTTTTACTGGACTTCTTTTGACGGTGTGCAGTTGCATACTAAACTCAGTTTTACTTCTCCCTCAACACTGGAGCAATTTAAAAAAAAATGTTAGTCACTTAAACACAAGAGCATGGGAAAATAGTGTCCAGGTTAAAAAATATCCTTTAAACTATCTCTGAAGGCTTTGAAGTTAAGTAAACAAATTAAGTTGTTTGGAGGACACAACTTTCTCTCTCTTTCATCTACAGGAACTGCAATTCAGAATCAAAAAGACCTGTTTATTGTCTCATCAATTTGCTAACTGCAGAGTAGTTTTTTCTAGATGTTGAAATATTTCTGATGTATTTCCAGGGTTTCATGAGGTTGAATAAATGGAATTCGCCTGCAAAATTCTTCGATTAATGTGGTCAAACCGTGGCTGAAATCAGTTTGTTTTGGACTGATTGCAAGAATGTCTCTTTTATTGTAGCTGACCACAATTTATAACAGTTGTCAGGATTTGTCTGTATGGACTGAATTTGACTGATTAGATAACATATGATTAATCAGCTCTGACTAAACTTGATTAGAGTTGAATGACCTGCGCTGGTTTTCATTTACTAAATCTGCCATAATAGATTTAAGTGAGCGTGTGGTTTGGGCTTTGACTGTGTTAGACAGGAGGGTGTTCAGCAGTTGTTACCTTGAGAAGGTTCAGCTTGTCTGGAGTTTCTAGGAATTGAAAATAGGCCACTGGAACACGACATCCAGCCCTCGAACGTCTGAGAAAGAGGCCCAGCTCCACCCAGCCTGTCCCTCTCCTCCTGCCCTTCTTTTTCTTTTTACCACAGCGTGAAAGGGAATACCCTGCCCCAGCGAGACGGCCCCACATTCCTCCATTACAGATGACAAGCTGCCCCCACCTCCCTCCTCCTCAGCCGCCACCACCACGACCCTAAACCCAGGCCTGCCGACTCTGCAGCCTGCTGTTTCAAATGCCTCAGGTTTCACCCGGGGAAAATCCAACTTTGGCAAGGCATCAAATTCGACCCCCACCCGTCAAAGTCTGCACACACATTCAAGTGTACACCTGATTGCCCGTGCTTTGCCTTCCTCTGTCCCTCTTCTCTTGTTGAAATCCTTCCAAAATCCATCGGAGGTGTTGTGATTGATGGCAGCGAGTGTCCATCTCCAATTGCTCCAATTAGGTCAGTCGCTCCAGTGAGGCACAAAAACCCTCCATTAGTCCTGTCCAGCTTTTTTTTTTGTCTTCTCAGACCAGGTGGTGAAATGTGTTAGTTTAGCAAACTTTCTGTGTTTTGTCTGCAGAATTATGGTACATTATGACTCCTTAACACAATGGGGGCGGGCACACGCAGTGCTGGCAGGGAGCTAAAGATCTACGGTCCAATCAATCAACATTGTCATGTTTAGTCTGTGCTTGTCTCTCACTACAGGAGGGCTGTCTGCTACTGTTTTGGAAAGCAGCGCGTATACCAGCTTTTTTGGAGTCTGTAGAGAGTTGTGGAGAAGTTATTCTAAGATTAACGATGGAGATTGCCTCAACTCAGATAGTGACAGAAAAAAAAAGCCATCTGCGTGTTCAGATTTAATACCCCCAAGCATAAAACGATCACTTACATATGTGCAGCATGACTGTGGCTGTAAATAACTGTGAATCTATGGGGGCTTTTAGGTTTTGTTTCATCAGTATGTTCACAAACACAAATCAATTGCAATACAGAGTGTGGTCTTCAAATAAAGGCTATGGATGATTAAAAGAAGAAAAGAAGAAAGGAGAAGATACCACATCCTGATGGATCAGCTCATATCATAGCCAAGGGTACTTTGGTTTCATGTGACTCTTTTATGATAACAGGCCAGCACAATTATAGTAAAGCGCACACAAAACAAACTATATCAAAGACGATGGAGCATTGAGTGGGATGTGTGTGTGAAGTTCTTGCGCTTTTTATTTGTTGCTATGCAGTTAAAATGTTGTTAACTGACCAAGTAGCATGAATGCTAATACATTTTATACTGAAGTGATGAAAATAGAAAACAAATATACTGTACTTTCATGTACTTTACTTTATCCATCCATCTATTCATCCATTTTCTTCCATTTATCTGGGGTCAGGTCACAGTGGCAGCAGGTACTAAAGGTTAGATACTCATAAATATAAGGATGGTGGCTTCTGTCTGTACTTTGCCATCACTTTGTTTGTATTTCTGCTTGTTTTGTGAAAGCATATGAATATGGACAAAATGAGCAGTACCTCCAGTAATCTGGAGAACAGTGTAGAAGTGTAGCCAATAGTTCTGGCAAGACAGCACAGAAATGATAAATATCCAAAAGTATTTGAAATGTTCTTAATGGTGGCACAGACCACCGCCATCTACAAAGCTGCCTCTGCTTTCGCCTCTTTCTCAAGAGGTATATTACTTCAAGTGTCACCATGCTTGTTGTTGTCAGGGACTTTTGATTCCTCTTCTTCTTTGGGGTAAATTTTGACTCTGAGTGGTTCCCTCAACATCCATGCCAACATAAATGATGCATGGAAATATGTGGCCAGTGACAGCTGGTGGCGTAAGCCTTAAGGAGGGTATTCCAGACATCTCCTTTGGGGGATCCCGGGGTATTCCCAGGTCAAATGGGATATGTAATACTGTATCTCTGGCGAGCTCTGGGTCTACCTCAGGATCTCCTCCCAATTGGACGTGCATGGAAAACCTCCAAAGGGAGGCATCCGGGAGTCATCTTTATCAGATTCCTAAACCATATTCAGCTGGCTTCCTTCAATTCAAAGGAACAGTGATTCTACACCGAGCTCCCTCCAGATGTCTGAGCTCCTCACCTTATCTCTAAAGGCCTTTGCACAGTGCCGCTCGATAACCACCCTGACGACTACCTACCTGCAACAGCATTCCCCTGAAAAGCAAAGCATTTTGAAAAGCAGCTGCTGTCACTGCAGTCCAAGGCTGCGATGACAGACAGGCGCTTCGGGGAATGTCATAGCATTCGTACAACCCAGCCAAAAGTCCACAACACATAGGCTATATTAATTTGGTGGAAATGTCCCATACCCAGTTTTCCTCTTGTTGTCTTGGTATGTAGTTATCACAATGTTGTATAGCTCTGGGTGCTCAGGCAGCAGCATTCGTGATGCCTTCCCCTTTCTACTTGATCGCCCAAAGCCAGGCAGCAACAGTCAGAAGTTCAACACGGTGAGCAGCAAACTGATGTTAGTGTGAAAAGACATTAAGGCAGAGCCCAGCCACCATATGGAGGAATCACTGTTTTGGCTGCTTGCATCCATGATGTGACAATTTGAATGTAGATCTGTAACTTGTCTTCTGTCTCAGCTCACTCTCTGTTACGACGGTCTGGTAAAATGCCCACATTACTGCTGACACCGCACCAATCCACCTGTCGATCTCAGGGTTCTATTGTAGTCCCGAAGGGATGAGCACATGGACACCAGGGAGGCCCCTTCGTTTTGTTTATTCTACTTTCTGTTATCTACTTGGAGGACACGTTGCACACAAGCACAAGTAAATCAGCACCTGTTGTGGCTGCGTTCTGATTTTATTTTACCGTCACTCTGAGATACTCAAACTCTTTCACTTTGGGCAAGTAAAAAAAAATCAAATACCAGCATTTTATTGCTGCCCCTTGCCTTCTCATACTGATGCATAAGGCTACCCTTAGTGGCCATATGAGATGCTGTTAGTCTTTTTAACACCTTAAAACTTTTAACAACATTCTGGTTTTCAGGTAAGACACAAACCCAGTCTCCTTGGTAAAAGTTTGTTTGATCCATCCTTCCACCCTACCTCCTCCATGTGCGGACTTTCTCTCTCTTTGTACTATGTCAGAAGTCCAGTGCGTTTTATACAGCTGTGGGTGGGTTTACACTTAAGTCACTCAAAGGCTTGGTCCATCACTTTCAGCAGCTAACTGGCACCATACATGTTCTTATGAGTCGCCAATGGGCAGTGACAATGTGTTGGTATTTGATAAGTTGGGAATGAGACTGTGCTGGATGTCCACATTCATGTTCCAAAACAGTAACAAAACAGCCATTTCTTCCTCCTTTTTGCAGCTTGGCACCGACAATAACTGAAAAGGAATTCCAGAAATCCAGCCTGCTGTAGGGTCCTTGAACAGGACACTAAATCCATACCAGCGCACTTCAAAAGCAATCAATAAAACATTTGTCACTTTGTATTCCTGTTTCTTTTGTCACAGAATTAATGACATTTCCCTCTCCCTGTTGTTGCATCTTGATGAGAGAGGACAAACGTTTGCTTTCAGCGCCATGGATTTAAGCCTGACTCACAACCTTGACCACACATGATCCTCTTTATCTCCTATCATCCTCGTCTTTCTCTCCACTGTACACAATGTAATAAGTAAAAATGCCATAAAATTCCTCATCCATCTTTGGTGCCACGAGGAGTGGAACTCGCGGGTCGCCCGAGGACACATCCATTCATTAAGCCCCTCCACCCCAGAGGAGGAATTGGACCGCCAGCTCCCATGTGCATCACCATGTCACCTTGAACAAATCCAGATGATTAAGTGACAAGCACTCCCATGTGAGGACGCTTTATTTCCCAGGAAACCCCGACGCTTCCTCTCCGATCCAATTTTCAAGATGCAAATCTTGAAATGTTGTGCTGAGGAAAAAAAAAAAAACATCCCTCTCTTCCTCCCTCCATCCTTCTTTCCCCTGCCATGTAAGCAGTACTAATTGCCTTTCATAATTAGCCCGGTGACAATAATTGTTGAACTGATAAAGCGGAGTGCTGTGTGTGTGAGTGTGTGTGTGTGAAGTCACACTCCTCAGCTCTCCTCATTCTTCCTCATGTGCCTTTTGATAAAGTGGGTCATCAATAAATTGCCCCATATTTAGATCACACAAGGACAATTCCTACACACATTTCCTGGCAAGTTTTCACATTGTTTCTTTGCTCCCCTGCTCTTTCTTTTTTTTTCTTCTCCTCATTGCGCGGAGGGAGAGCGAGGGAAGAGGCGGGAGAAGGAGGGGGGGAGTTTTATTTTATAAGATGCATCCCGCCAATGGAGCCTCTGCAACCTCACAGACAGAAGCTGGCATGTAAATTTGGGGGAAAGCAAGACAAGGAAGAGTTTTAATTAGCCTGGTTAAGTAGGCGCTCGCGAAGCCGCCGGGGCTCACCAGGGGGATTACGACAGATTTATTTAGCCAAGGCTGCAGGAGACGCTGCGATATGATATATTCCAACAGCAACAATAGCTCTGTAATCACGCTCCAACCCCAGAACCCCGGCTAATCTATTCCCGTGTCTCGAAACGAGCACTCATTTTATTCCCTCTCATCTAGAAGTCAAGAGTTTTGTTATTTCTTTTTTTTTTCTCACTCCTTCTCCGCTCCCCTCCCCTCCCTCCTCACTCCTGCGTTCAACCCTTGTGGGCAATTTAGTGAGGCACTCAGACATGCTAACACAATCAACAATCAGGTCGTTTGCTCTCTCTAATAGGCACTCTGGTTTTCAGTAAAAGAAGCCGTATTGTTTATTTGATTGTGTTCACCGGGGAGAGTCCGCTGGGGAAGTATTTGTTACACGTGGAAGGCGGAGGTGGGGCTGTACCAGTGAAGAATTGCTGCCTTTGTTTTGGAGAGACTACTACAGGAAGTCTGAACATCGAGGCACAATGCAAAACCACAATAAAAGTTGCTCTCAATTCAAAGCGCTGCATTCAGAGCTTAGTGTCATTTTGGGATGCTTGTGGTACACTTGTTGAGTGAGTGTACAGTTGAGCCCCACTGACTTGAAAAGCAAATGGCTTTTCAGTTTATTGTCATTGTACAGAAAGCTGGAGACTTTAGTTTTATTCAGATATGAAGTCAGAAAAGGACATTTGTAGTGAGACTTTAATTTTTTTTTTTTTTCCTAAGTGATTTTACGCATTTTACCAGTGAAAAGACATTCAGAACAGGTCCAAAAGTGCATGTTTTTATGTCAAGGTGTTGATTGAACATTCACATTTAGACCATATTTCACCAGGATTTGCAACAGTAACAGTCTTCATCCTCTATAATGTGCAACAGCCTATCTTTGCATTAGACTCTCACTT